>NW_012116644.1:2109792-2128083 GCF_000951035.1 Colobus angolensis palliatus
TTTTGTATTTTTAGTAGAGACGGGGTTTCACCGTGTTAGCCAGGATGGTCTCAATCTCCTGACCTCGTGATCCGCCCGTCTCGGCCTCCCAAAGTGCTAGGATTACAGGCTTGAGCCACCGCGCCCGGCCTAGATAGCTTTTATATGTTACCTAAATAGGAGGAAGTCTGGAATTCCCAACATAAAGAGAGTTTTAGTATGTTCTGCCAGTGTTTACATAGTAGCATTGTAGTTTATATGTACTGTGTATATGAATTTTTTAAAACAATCAAATTTTAGCCCTTGTGAGATAAAACTTTAACCCTTGTGGAGACAAAAGAACTACGAGAAGAATACAATGTAAACAAGAACAATAAGCAAAGAGAAAACCCAAGGACGAACTTCTATTTTAGAAGTTCAAGTCAATAATATTGAATTATTGACATCAAGAATTATCATGAATTATCATGGTAATTATCATGAACATCAAGAATTATCAAGAGACAAAATTAGATAGACACTTTTATCTATTATGTGTTATTGTTAAAAATATGTTCTTAAGAATACAATGTACTGACATTATGATTAAAGCATAATTGCAAAGATATTTGCAAACTAAAATTCTAGAACACAAAAACTTTTCTCTTAGGGACAAAACTGCAGTATTTTATCTATTTTACTTTTACTTATATTTAATAATTTTTCAGTATATCACTAGAAATATAATAGATGTGTATTATTTGTGTGTGTATATATATATGTGCATATATATAAAACGGCTGGTATTAATGCATTCAGGGATTCAGCATTAAGTAAAATGTGAATATACTCCTTGAAATTGTGCAATGGAAAGACCCTGGATACATGATCCAAAGAACTGAGAGACCAGTCAGGCAATGAACTTAGTACATTTACCCCTACACTTTCATTAAGAGAATTCTGAAATTTTTCTGCCTTATGCTTATTGGTATCCTTTTTATAGACCAATATTTCTTTGAAGTTTCAATACAAAGTCAATTTCTCATAAAAAAGAATACAGGTTCCTCAAAAGACAGGTAGTCATTCTCTCCTACCTGCTCTAATAGGCTATGTGGAACATAGTGTTGTCATAGAAATTTATAAAATTACAGCTGTTATATATTTCCATGTTGCTCTTCCTTTGCAAACTCATTAGTTTTAGAGAACGCAAATCACGTTATCTATAACATAAACCTCAAAACCTAACAGCATTTTAAATCTGCTAAGATATTAAAAATTACATCAATTTGTTTAATTTAGTTATGACTAAGTGCTGCTATTGTAACTTTTCATATGCTGACTTTTTTTTTTTTCGTTTTCAACTTATTTTAAGTTCAGGGGTACATGTGCAAGATGTGCAGGTTGTTACATAGGTAAATGTGTGCCATGATGGTCCGCTGCACAGATCATCCCCTCACCTAGATATTAAGCCCGGCATTCATTAGGTATTCTTCCTGATGCCCTCCCTCCTCCCAACTCCCACCCGCCAACAGGTCCCAGTGTATGTTGTCCCCGTCATGTATCCATGTGTTCTCATCATTCAGCTCCACTTATAAGTAAAAACATGCAGCATTTGGTTTTCTGTTCCTGGGTTAGGTTGCTGAGGATAATAGCTTCCAACTCCACCCATGTCCCTGCAAAGGGTATGATCTAGTTCCTTTTTATGGCTGCATAGTATTTATTGCATGGTTTATATGTACCACACTTCTTTTTTATCCAGTCTATCATTGATGGTCTTTTAGGTTGATCTGATGTCTTTGCTATTGTGAGTAGTGCTGCAATGAACATATGCATGTATGTATCTTTATAATAGAATGATTTATGTTTTTTTGGTTATATACTTAGTAATGGGACTGCTGGGTCAAATGGTATTTCCGTTTCTAAGTCTTCGAGGAATCACCACACTCTTTTCCACAATGGTCCACCTAATTTACACTCCCATAAACAATGTAAAAGCATTCCTTTTTCTCCACAACCTCTCCAGCATCCGTTGCTTTTTGACTCTTTAGTAATAGCCATTCTGACCAGTGTGAGATAGTATCTCATTGTGGTTCTGATTTGCACTTCTTCAATGATCAGTGATGTTAAACTTTTTTTCATATGTTTACTGGCTGTATGGATATCTTCTTTTGAGAAGTGTCTGCTTATGCCCTTTGCTCACTTTTTAACAGGGTCGTTTGCTTTTATCTTGGAAATTTATTTAAGTCCCTTGTAGATGCTGGATATTAGACCTTCGTCAGATGGACAGAATGCAAAAATTTTCTCCCATTCTGTAGGTTGTCTGTTCACTCTGATGGTAATTTCTTTTGCTGTGTAGAAGCTCTCTCATTTAATTAGTTTTCATTTGTAAATTTTTGCTTTAGTTGCAATTGCTTTTGGCATCTTTGCCATGAAATCTTTTCCCGTGCCTATGTCATAAATGGTATTGCCTAGGTTTTCTTGTAGGGTTTTATAGTTTGGGGTATTAAATGTAAGTCTTTAATCTACCTGGAGTTGATTTTTGTATATAGGGTAAGGAAGGGGTCTAGTTTCAAGGTTCTGTATATGACTAGCCAGTTATTAGTCTGTGTGTCTGTTCTTATGTGAGTACCATGCTGTTTTGGTTACTGGAGCCTTGTAGTATTATTTGAAGTTGGGTAGTGTGATGCTTCTAGCTTTGTTCTTTTGGCTTAAGACTGTCTTGGTTATTTGAGTTCTTTTTTTGTTCCATATGAATTTTAAAATAGTTTTTTCTAATTATATGAATAATGTCAATGGTACTTTAATGGAAATAACTGAAATCTATAAATAATTGAACCTATAAATTGCTTTTGAGAGTATGACCATTTTCACAATGCTGATTCTTCCTATCCATAAGCATGGAATGTTTCTTCATTTGTTTGTGTACTCTCTGATTTCTTTGAGCAGTGATTGCAGTTCTCCTTGAAGACGTCCTTCACTTCCCCTATTAGCTATATTGCTAGGTGTTTTATTTTTGTGTGTGTGGCAATTGTGAATGACAGTTTATTCATGATTTGGCTCTCTGCTTGCCTCTTGTTGTATGGAAATGCTAGTGACTTTAAAAAAAAATTTGCATATTGTTTTATATCCTGAGACTTTTCTAACATTGTTTCTCAGCTTCAGAAGCTTTTTGGCTGAGACAATGTTGTTTTCTAGACATAGGATCATGTCATCTGCAAAGACTTTTCACTTTCTCTCTTATTGTTTTAATAACATTTATTTCTTTCTCTTGTCTGATTTCCCTGGCCAGAACTTCCAATATTATGTCGAATAGGAGTGGTGAGATAGTGCATACTTATCCTGTGCCAGTTTTCAAGGGGAATGCATCTAGTTTTTGCCAATTTAGTATGATATTTGCTGTGGGTTTTTCATAAATGGCTCTTATGATTTTGAGGTATGTTCCTTCAATATCTAGATTTTTGAGATTTTTAAACATAAAATGATGTGTCGAATTTTATCTGGACCAAATGGACCTGATATCTACAGGACTCTCCACTGCAAAACAACAGAGTATACATTCTTCTCATTGCCACACAGCACTTACTCTAACATTGATCACATAATTCGAAGTGAAACACACTTTAGCAAATGCAAAAGAACTAAAATCATAACAAAGAGTCTTTCAGATCATGGCACAATCAAATTAGAACTCAAGATTAAGAAATTAACTCAAAACCACACAACTATTATACATGGAAATTCAACCATCTTCTCCTGAATGGCTCTTGAGTAAAAAATGAAATGAAGGCAGAAATCAAGAAGTTCTTTGAAACTAATGAGAACAAAGAGACACCTTACCAGAATCTCTGGGATGCACTTAAAGCAACGTTAAGAGGAAATTTTATAGCACTAAATGCCCACATCAAAAATCTAGAAAGACCTCAAGTTAGCAACCTAATATCACACACACACAAAAAAAGAACTAGAGAAGCAACATCAAACAAACCCCAAAGCTAGCAGAATACAAGAAATAGTCAAGATCAGAGGTGAACTGAAGGAAAAAGAGACTAAACAACATTCAAAAGATCAATGAATCTAGGAGCCGTATTTTTTTTTTGAAAAAGTTATTAAAACAGATAGACCATTAGCTAGACTAAAAAAATGGAAAGAAAAAAGATTCAAATAAACAGTCAGAAATGATAATATCACCACTGACCCCACAGAAATATAAACAATCATCAGACAATACAATAAACATCACTATGGATGTAAACTAGAAAATCTAGAAGAAATGGATACATTCCCGAACACGTACATACCCCCAAGACTGAACCAGTAAGGAACTGAATCCCTGAATTGACCAATAATGAGTTATGAAATTGAGGCAGTAATAAATAGCCTACCAACCAATACAAGCCCAGAAACAAAGGGATTCACACAGCTGAATTCTACCAGAGGTACAAAGAAGAGCTGGTACCATTCCTACCGAGAATAGTCAAAAAAAAGAAAATTGAGAAGGAGGGATTCCTCCCTAACTCATTCTAAGAGACCAGCATCATTCTGCTACCAAAGCTTGGTGGAGAGACAAGAAAAAAAAAAAAAAAAATTCAGGCCAATATCCTTGATAACATCGATGCAAAAATACTCCACAAAAGAGTGGCAAGCCAAATCCAGTAGTACATATAAAAACTTATCCACAATGATCAAGTAGATTCATGAGATGCAAGGTTGGTTCAACCTATGCAAATCAATAAATGTGATTTATCACATGAGCAGAACGAAAGACAAACACCACATGGTTATCTCAGTATATGCAGAAAAGGCCTTCCATATGCTGAACTTTCCTACAGGCATGCCATGTTTTCTTGACCCAATCTGGAAAATATTTTCTTCTTTTCTTTGAAAACTCAAATATATTGTCTGTCCTTCTGTGAAGGCTGCTTTCCCACATTGCCTTCACCAAAATTTCGTTCAGCTTTGTAGGTATCTCTGTTACAGACCATAGCATAGTGTGCTGCATCTGTTCACATGCCTTATTTCCATAGGTAATGAATTCTTCAAAGCAAGATGATGTATATTTTTGTTATATGCATTTGTCCACTCAGTGCCTTAGGAAATATTTGTATATTTTCTTTAAATATATGTGTATATTTCCTTAAGAAATACGTTTATAAAAACTCACATGCTATATCCACACAGATGCATATATATAAAGAACCAAGTGTCCCTGTAGATCACCACAGAATTGTAGAAGTCGGATTTTCTGCTAGTTCATAGTGACTATAACATAGCATACCCTCATAAACCTTATTTAATATTTGAAGATCAGGGTTCCAGTAAATTAGAGGAAAAAATAGTTTTATGATTCTGTTTTCTTTCTTTCTTTTTTTTGGTTTTCAAGTTTGTGTTTTTAAATGACAGCTTGAGTGACTCTTCACAGGAATAAAAGTTCTTAGAGTGACCTTAGTATATGATCAGTGGGAGACATATCTGAACACATTATTAAACACTCATTTTACTGGAACTAAAAGTTGTGGTAAAGGCAATTCACTTTTCTTCATTAGTCTCTATAAATAACCAAAGTACCATATATAGAAAACAATTAGTCTCTATTGTGCAATATCAAAAAGGAGTGAATTGCAAATAAAATGTTTCAATAGCCTTCTCCAAACCTGTCTATAAAAATATCTGTATTTTATATTTTTAAAGTTTTTTAATGCAAAATGTATTTCACTGAATAATTTAAATTTGTTAAAGTGTCATGCATGCTTATTAGAGAAAGTTTAAAAATTATAGAAAAGGAAATGATTAAAAAGTTGAAATCTAGGCACACCACTTATAGAAAATTACTAACATTTTGACATGCTTACTTTGTATTTCTATGTTGCGTATACATCGTGGAGTTTAACAGGAAGTCTTTAACGTTAAAAATTGATGCCGGGTGCCGTGGCTCATGCCTGTAATCCCAGCACTTTGGGAGGCCAAGGCAGGTGGATCACGAGGTCAGGAGTTCAAGACCAGCCTGGCCACGATGGTGAAACCCCGTCTCCACTAAAAATATGAAAATTAGCTGGGCATGGTGACAGACACCTGCAATCCCAGCTACTCAGGAGGCTGAAGCAAAGAATTGCTTGAACCCAGGAGGTGGAGGTTGCAGTGAGCCGAGATTGCACCACTGCACTCCAGCCTGGGAAACAGAGCGAGACTCCTTCTCAAAACAACCAACCAAAAAAATTGAAACAGTTTTTTATGATTATTGAACACTTTATTTTGAAATAATTACCAGTATACAGAAAGTTGCAAAGGTCGTGCAGAGAGGTCCTGTGTACTCTTCACTCATTTTTTTCCCAAAGATTACTACTTGGATATATACAGTACAATATATATTAAAAAAAAAAAAAAAACTTGACAGGAATTTTTTTTGTGTGTATGCATACTTCTATGTCATTTTATGTATGTCATATTATCCCATTGTATACAAAGTACAGAACTATTTCATACCAACAGTTTCCCTCTTTCTACTCCTTTATAGTCACATCCATACTGTCTACCTCAAACACACTCTTGCTATTTCAAAACCCCAACAATCATTAATCTGTTTTCCATCTGTATAATCTTGTCATTTCAATAATGTGGTATAAACGGAATTATACAATGGGATGTCACATAAATGGGATTACATAACCTTTTGAGATGAGCTTTTATAAAAATAATTTTTTTTTTAAGTTTCGGGGTACATGTGCAGGATGTGCAGGTTTATTAAATAGGTAAATATGTACTATGGTGGTTTGCTGCACCTATTAACCCATCACCTAGGTGTTGAGCCCAGCATGCATTAGCTCTTTCCCTAATGCTCTTCCCACCCCGCCCTCCCCCAACAGGCCTCTATAGGGGTTGTTCCTCTCCCTGTGTCTGTGTCCATGTGTTCTCACTGTAAAATTGAAACAATTTAGTAACCTTTTAGGATATTGGTTTTATTAACAATATCTTTTCAATTTTACTTTATGTCCCTTAGATCCATGGAAATAGAGTAACAAAAATTATTAATAGGTGTCTCCTTTTTCTTTACTTAAAATCTACTTTAGTAATTCAATAAGTAACTTTGAATTTAATATCCAATTTAAATTAAGACCTTTACAATAAATTTTAACTATCTCTGTAAATTTCCCATATTCTACCTCTGCTTATAATACAAAAATCTTCCTGAATCTTACTATTACCTATTTGTTGTTTATCTTTTCATGTACTTTTAATTCATCAATATGTATTTTTGAAAGCATTATTGTTTTATATGGTTATTAACATCAGAGCATATTATTTAACTTTTGTCATATAAGTTAAATTCATAAAATGCCTTAATCTGTTTATTAATTTTAACCTCATATGACCAAGTATGTTCCTTAAGATAATTTAAATTGTTCTGTTAATCAGGTTTATCATACAAAATTAAAATAATTTTCTTATCTCCAAAGTAACAAATACTAGTAGTAAGCCTATAAAAGAATAAAGAAATTCATAAAGTAGAAAGCAAAAATTGATTCAGTTTCACAGATAGCTTTAGTTAGAAGTTTAATATAAATCTACCCAGACATAAATATTATGCCCAATTATGAAGGCATTACTTCAAGTTGGTATATGAAGAACATCTTTTATTTTTACAGCTGTAGTATGATATGTAAAAATATGTCTTATTAAGGCTCATGTACTGAAAAACTGATTTAGGTACTTTTAACACATGTCTTTGTATTATTATTGCATGACTCTGTACATGCCTCTAAAAGAGACATAGAGTATTTAGAAGTGAACGAAAGAATATTGAAATTTTTGAGTTATAAAGATAACGCCCCCCATCAAGGGGTTTTCTTAACAGTCACACAGGGTTTGAGAGTACCTATTTAACCCCAGTTGATAATATTGGCTTTTATTAATTTTCTTGACACTATATTATAGCATATTATAAGGTAAAATCAATAACCAAAGTACCATATATAGGAAACAATCCAGAATCATCTGTATCTGCTTAACTTTAAATATAATGCCTTGTGATTACATGTTCAAAGATGCATGAAAAAAAATTGAATCGATTTTACTCTTTGGGAAAGAGATAGCTTGATTTTAGCATGGGACTGTATCTGGAAAAGAGGGGTTAATAGTTGTTGGCTCAATTACTGCAACTGGAATGAACAACTGCTTTTTTTTTTTGAGAGCCTGAGGGTAAATTAAGACAACATTTAGCTCTGTTTCTTATTAGCTGTGCATAAATTCTCCCAAGAGCCTAATTAGCTCTGTCACAGTGTCTCATCCATTTACACAAGAGAAAATTTTCCTTCCTCTTACATTTTGCCATGTAATAAACGACTTCAGTACTGAATGCAGACTTGTTTTTTAAGTACTGATATGAACTATGCTGAAGGTCAACAATTCCTGAAATTAAATGGACATATTGGGATTTTTTTGATGACACTGTGGATATTGACCTAATGTTAAATAACAGAACACTTGTGAAGCAAAGTATCCTCTTCTTGCTCATTTATTTTCAGTGTCTGTGGCCACTATTCTCTGCATTAGATGTAGATTTATTTTGATGATTGAAATGTATCTGTTAATCTTTAAATGGTTAATTGTGAAGGTGGAATAAAAATGAGTGAGGGAGTAAGTAAAGCATAAGAGTGAGAGAGAGAGAAGAGAAATAAAATAAAAACAAGTCATTTAATATTAGTAAAACCAAATAATGTATTCCTTCTTTCTTTCTTTTTTTTTTTTTTTGAGATGAATTCCCCTTCTGTTCTGCCTCCGAGATCTCGGCTCAATGCAACCTCCGTCTCCGGGGTTCACGCCATTCTCCTGCCTCAGCCTCCCGAGTAGCTGGGACTACAGGCGCCTGCCACCATGCCCCGCTAATTTTGCTTTTTTATTTTTAGTAGAGACGGGGTTTCACCATGTTAGCCAGGATGGTCTCGATCTCCTGACCTTGTGATCCGCCCGCCTCGGCCTCCCAAAACGCTGGGATTACAGGAGTGAGCCACTGTGCCCGGCCCCAATGGGATCATGTATTCTGGTGAAAATACAGTCAGGATTGATATCAAATACTTAATATTCACTGTCAAGCTCTGAGTCATTTATATTTCGGGCATCTTTAGGTCTAATGAGTGGCCAAGGGTCAGCAGTTGTATACAGCTGAGTGCCTAAACTTGAGGCTGGAGTATTGTACACACAAGCCTCTAACCAGGAAAACTTGCGCACACACAAGCAAGACCCTTCACATGGCAGAAAAGGCAGAAGTAGAGGGGACAAAGAGTCTGGACTGGATGGTGCAGCCTCATTCATGGTCAGGCTTTGATTTGCTAGGAGACAGAAGTCTACTTTGAATCTGACTTTTTAGGACAATGTGAATAAATTATTTTGTTAGTTGTGTTTTTAACTTTTAAGTATTTACATATGTAGTATGTATATTTCCAACTGTACCCTTGGCCTCAAGTCCTACGAATGTTAGGAGAGATTGTTTCCTTTCCTCAAAAGATTCGGAAACTTCAGGCAGGCAAGAAATTTAATGCAAAGGAAAACAGTATTAGAGTTTAGGTATAAATTTCATTAATAGATTAGGCTGTATATTACAATGAGACTCACAAAAAATTCTCATCACATTTCCTTTCAGTAATCAAAGTGTGAAGGATTGCTACACTTTTTGCATCCGTATTTTTTTCTCATCCTTGCTACAGCAGAGTCCTGATCTCCAGCTTTCTTGATCTAGTCTTAACGCTGCACTAAAATGGGTTTTTGGAGATTCTACATTCTAACATGCTAATTGCTAGTTAGCCCTTTTCTTCTGTCTGTTCTTTAATTTTTGCCTGTATAGTTTCTGTCTATGTACAATTTTATTTTTAAAAGCAAACAGCAAAATATAGAGAAATATTTTTTCTCCTCCATTTTTTGATGTCGTTCATTTTATTTCAATTTAAAACCACATTTTTACACATTTATTTCTTAGTATAGCTTTTGCCAATGTTATGTTTCTTGCCCACCTAAGGTACATGTTATTTTCCTATGGTTATAATTGCTTAATCATCTGTTGTCTCTGCATTGTAAACTCTGAAAGGGGACGCGTTCTGTCTTTTCATTATAATAGATGAATTTCAATTTGGCACATAGCAGGTTTCAATAGAATCTGTTGAATAAACAAAAAATATGGATGCTTTTATTGTTTTACTTTGTTTTAAACAGACTGATAGATATAAAGACAGAGAGAAGTAGATACTTTTTATTAAAGTAAACAATATTAAGGAAGTGTTTACATTGAAGAACCATTAGCAGCCTCCAATTCCACCCTATCCTCACCCATAATGCCACTTCTTGAGGGACATCAACTGTAACCTTTTTTCCTTATTTCTCACATTGTAACTAATGACACATCTCTAAAGATTATGCATACTCATTTTCTTAAATTGCCATTTTCAGCACTGTCTACTGACTCCTGATTTGAAACAGAGCAGACAGCTCTCTTTTCCACTTCTCTGTCTTCTCTCTTTTTCAATCTTTCATTTTTAAATCACTAATTTGTTCTTATTTTCTTATATTGGTGACTTTATAATAAGTCCTTATCTTTATCTTTTGTTATAATAGCATTGATAGGATTTCCTGTCTCTCATGTTGTAAATGAAGTGACTGTGACTCACTCACATCCTTTCATCCAATTTTCCTACCATTTCTATTTGTATTTATTTAATAAAAATGTCATGTTTGTTAACATCTGCATTCTGTTTTATTACATAAATAAATCTTTGGCATATTGTATATAGATGGCTGGTTCTAAAAATTGAAAAAGCAAACTTTTTTATTTTTAAGTCCTTGCAAATATTTCTTATTCACATTCATTATAAATTTTATGATATATTTTTGGCTCCTTGATTTGTCTAATGATTTTCTTTTGCTTGGCCACAATACAGGTTTAGCAGTGGTTCCTAGAGACAGGTTTCTGAGCCTTGAATACTATCATTACAGTGTAATGTGTGACCTCCAATGGATTATTTCATCTCCCTGTTTCTACGTTTCCTCACACATAAAATGGATACGTAGACTATCTGTTGGATATGGGTGTTTGGAAGATTCAATGAGACTACATTTATGTATATAAATGTATGGCAGAACAAAAAATAGCCCTGAGTATATATAGGTTCTAATCCTTGAAACTTGTGAATGTCATCTGATGTGGCAAAAAGAACTTCGCAGATGTGAGTAGATTAAAGATCTCAAGATAAAGAGATTACCTTGGATTATTCAGGTGAGCCTTTAAATGTAATAACTATTATTCTTATTAGAGGGAGCCAGAGAGTTTTTGAATACAGAAGAAAAGTCAGTATTACCAGGGAAGTAGAAATTGGAGTGATGCAGCCAAAAGCTAAGGAAGGCTAGCGGCCACCAGAAGCTAGAATAGGTCAGGAATAAATTATCTCCTGAAGTCCCTGGAAGGAACCAGTCCTTCAGATACCAGTAAAACCATTCTTTTAAAAATGTATTGCTCAAAACGACATATAAAGTACAAATTACCTTTATCAACATTTTACATGTGAAGAAACTAAGTTCCAGTAAGGTTAAGTAACTGGACCAAAGTCACCAAGCTAGTTATTTGGGGCTTTGGGTTTCTAATAAAGTTTTAAGTTTTCTAATTTTGTTTTCAACTTACATGATTAAAATACTCTTATATATCTATCAATATTCTTCACCACATTCTAAATCCCCTGAAACTAGATCACATATCTACTTCAGTCCTTTATACAGTATATAGCTTAAGCCATGACAGATATATTATAACCATGCCTTTCCAAATAAGACAAACTTCTCATTATCATGTATACAGCCATGCAGATCCTTTAAATGATCTTATCTGTGGTCTCAGAAATTGAAAATGTTTTATTGATAATGGCATATTTTGGAGCAAAATTCTACTTACAATCATGTTTAGACTTTTTGTGAGTAACAAGCAGGACAAATTGTTTTAATTAAAAGAGCAGTGTACTTCTTGAAGCCAAACAACCTGAATTTAAAATCTCTTTTTACCAGCATGTAATTGATACACCAAGAACATCACCTGACCTCCCTAAACCTCAGTTTCCTTGTCCTTAAGAGAAAATAAAAATATCTTCCTCAGTGATTAATTTCTTAAAAATCAATAAAATGTGAAATAATATCCAGGATGGATTATGACAAATATTATGGATGAAATTAATGCAGTTTCCTTTAATTATCAGAGTTCAGAGAAACACAAATGGAATCATGAATACTAATTAACTGTGTGTTTTGTTTAGAAAATGCATTACATCTCTCAGTATTCAAGCGTGCCTTCTTTTTTTATCTGAAATTATCAATAGCATTCTAATTCTGTCTTCATACTGGTGCTAGAAATTAATCACAGTTTTAAAATCTACTTATATCAAATGTATTATAATGTTTTCCACATCATTTTACAAAGACATGATTTCATGGTAGAACACATTGGTTGTGGAGGTGGCGCTAAGTATCTGTGTCTCAAAATTATTGCTCTCTTAAGAGTTATAAGGAACCAGGTGTGAAGGGTCACACCTGTAATCCCACTTCAGGAGTTCAAGACAAAATCGGGAAACATACAGAAACCCTATCTCTACAAAAAATATAAAAATTAGCCTGCCATGGTGGCATGTGCTTGTTCTCTCAGCTACTCAGGAGGCTGAGGTCGGTGGATCACCTGAGTCTGAGAAGTGGAGGTTGAGTGAGCCCAGATGGGATGGACCACTGCACTTCAGCCTGAGTGACAGAGAGAGACTCTGTCTCAAAGGACCCAAAACAAAACAAAAAAAAAACAAAAATGAGCTATGAAAATTAATTTTCAAAGGAAAACAATGACAAAAATAACAAACTATCAACATTTTTACTCAGTTGAGAGACCAAAAAAAAAAAAGTTGCTGTTCCTTAAATCAGAACCACAATGTATATATTGTGATTGTTCTTGAAACCTGCATTATGACCCTATGACCTCTAATTATTACTGATATATTTAAAGTAAATGTCAAAATTATACCTCAAAGAAAACCCAGTAAGCCATGGCACTTTTTACATCATAAGGCTGTCAACCATGAGGTCATTGTCCCTATAGCTTAAGATACAAGTGGAGTTACATGTTACTCCATATATTAATTAATCTGGAGATGTACTAAAAAGAACAGGTGTCACATGATACATTTGCTTTTCCTATTATAGAATTATAATTTTTGTTACACAGCTCTTTAATATGCATATTTCAACAAAACTTATTTTAATGTTTTAACTAAAATTTCATTTTCATTCTCATAATAATTCCATTACAAGAAACTCCGTGTCCAACTATTCAGGAAGCTAGCATGTCTAAAACCATTTCTAAGAGACACAGAGAATATAAGGTGCAATTTAATTATCCTGTGAGACAACTTGACTCTATTTTATTGTCACCAGTTGTACTGCAATCTTGACTGACTTCACTCTTAGGTGACAAAAGCAAATGTCTTTGAAGTTTGTTACATTAAATCAAAATCACATCCACTATGTATTATTTACTCTTCCAAACATCTCTAGAAAATTTCTTACCTGAAATAAACTCCAAAGTCAAAGTCAGTAAGTGTTGCAAAGAAAAGGCAGCTTGACTTTAGGCTGCAAATGTTTTCCATTACCACAGACTAATCAGCTAAAAAGCTATCAAGAGAGCTAGCATTGGTTTAACATCTACCAAAACTCAATTAAGATGTCTGAATTTGCATGTCTCTTCTTTAATACCTATAGCTATGTCATATGTTAGGAAAACTACCTTCATTTACCAAAGGAAAAAAATATTAATTTCTGGTAAAAGGATGTTTCTAAACCAGCACTGCAATAAATAGGGAGATTGGGATTCAAATCTGAAGAAACTAGATGTCAGAATATATGACTTAGTAAACATTATTAAAAATACAGGATAGAATCAAATTATAGTGAAGTATTAAGAATGCGGGTAAAATGAGCCTTAAGGAGAAGATAATTTCCATAAAGTAGAAAGCCAAAGGGTAGTCCTTCCATGCCTCAAATTTTTACCTAGGTCTTGATGTACTTAATATTAACAGAAAACACAAAAATTCATCTCTCATAATGTCTGAAAGGAAAGAAGAAAAGAGAGAAGAAATACAGAAAGTAAAGGAAGAAAATAGAAGAAAAATCCTAAGTGATATACGTATAATACATAATATGGATGGCAGGTATGGTATATTCAATAATAACTTGTTTGCTTATGTTTATCAAGGTAGAAAAATGATTGTTTTTGTTTATTGTCTCTCAATGACATATGCACACATTTAAGTGAGATTTTATATGAAAATTAACTCAGAATGGAAAGGCATCAAAACTGTCGCAGTCAGAGATGACAACTCATATGATGCTAGTGTGTTTTGAGTTGATTATCTTGTCTTGGTTTTGAAGATTTTGTACAATATTAAATATATAATAATTAGGTTGAGCAGTGAATTGTTCATAATTATAGTTAGTAAATACAAGTATTTACTTGTTCATAATTATAGTTAGTAAATACAAGTGTCATTCATATTTCTGAGTAGTCAATACAAATCCTCAAAAACAATGTAAATTAGACTTTCACCTCACATACAAACAAGCTACGTTTATTACTTCTTTCTCCAATAATTACCACAGATAATTATGTCTGTTAAATAAAACTTATAAAAAGATTGGATAAAATAGTTTTACTTTGTCTTGCAGATAATGTGCCAGTGACCTAATTCTACTTGCAGTTGAAAATACTTTAATCCTGAAAAGGAAGCACAAGGCAAAGTACTCTTCAATGACGTATTCCTCAGATGTACTCCGGGTTCATTATCTAGAGAAATTTGCAATTCTTCACTATTTCTCGGAAACACAAAATACAGGGCATTTCCTTTGTGTAACATAACTGAGGGAAATTACTCTCAAGAGAGGTTTTACTTTTCTCAGAGCATCAGGATATTTTCACATGGTTCTGACATTGAGGAAAGGAATAAAGAAATGTCATAATAACCTATTGGGATTTTCTAACACATGCAAGGACTTGCTATAGCTCTTGAATTCAAAATAAACCTCTCATTTTCTTGCATTCTGCACTATCCTTTAATCCAAAGTGTGACCAGGATTCTGTTTTCTATTTTCAATTATATTGGTAGTGATATAGATGTAGAGTCAGTTTACTCTGTCTATGAATTCATTTTTGTTCAAGAGAGAAATAATTCTAGTTGTTTCACCACGAGCAGAACATTTATCCTGTAGAAAAATTACAGAATCCACTGGAAACTACATTGATTGCAAAATGTTCTAAAATACATATTATATACTTTAGATCCTTTTCTGTTAGCTACTATGCATTAGTCAGGAAGGAGCAGCTTATGCTCTGGTAACAAACAAACCTACTCTTGATTTATAATCCAAGTGACTTTTTAGAAACAATGATTTGATTATTAACTGTGTCAAATGTCTTTCAATAATTGGCTCGAAATTATGCTGACCATAGTCCATCAGAGATCCAGGCTGATCATGGTTCAGTTTTCACCTCTACTTCCAAGACTACTGAATTAGAATGATGAGAATGTAGGAGTTTAGAAGTTTCAGCTCAAAAGGGATACATATAACTTTTGTCTACGTTTTATTGTCCAAACAAACTACATAACCTTATTGAATCCAAGTAGGCAAAGAAGAGCAATTCTATCAATTTAATTATCCAAAAGAGGAGAACTATATATGTGTGAATAGGGCTAGTGAATACACATACTGTGTTTATCTTTCTAAGGAGTTTTTATTTTCTCATAATCTCAGCATGCATCCTGTTGTTATATAAGTTATTAATATAAATATTTACTTAAATTCAGTCATTTATCTTTTCACTTTACAAACGGCATTTTCTTCCTATGTGAAAGTATTTTATATTTACTACGCAATAGTATCTGATTTTTGGCTCATTTTTGGAAAAATCTTTTCTAGTTCAAGGTAAAAGTCCAATTATTAATCTCTTTAAGATTCATTTATTACATCAAATTTTTCCATACATTTTATCTTCACATATGTTGAAAAGAATAAGTATAATTTTATTATTTTGAAAATGTCTACTATATTGTCTAAATAGTTAAATATATTTTCTAAGTTGAATTAAAATGCCTCCTTTATCATACTAAATTGCCACATATGCTTAACTGCACATCTGTGCTGTCTTTTAAACCTATTTTGAAAAATGAATTTAACATATTTAGACAATTACAGTTGAATTTAGGAAAACTTAAAAAGGAGAAAAGAATTAATAAATTAATTGATTTACTACAGATATAGGATAAATCTAAACATATATAATAATATTACTCTAGAATAGAAATTTTAATGCTACAAAGTAGACATTTTAAAGTTTAGACTGACAATAATTGAGGTTGAGAGACAGAGAAAATATGATAAAATATAATACTAATGGCCTTCTCCTAAATAGCTGAGAGTCAATTCTATTAAAAATTAAATCTTACTTCTAGGAAACAAATTTTGTCTTCAATATATATTTATGTGAATTTCATTGTTTTCATTTTATTTATGATTTTCTTCCCTATTTTTAAATGAAATTAGACATGGTATTATACTTAATTTTGAAAGTAGCATTCTGATGTAAAATCTCCTCATAATAAAGGTATTATTTTACACATGTATTTATGTTAAAAGATATCTTCAGGTCAGGCGCGGGTGGCTCACGCCTGTAATCCCAGCACTTTGGGAGGCCGAGGCAGCTGCATCACAAGGTCAGGAGATCCAGACCATCCTGGCTAACAGGGTGAAACCCTGTCTCTACTAAAAAAATACAAAAAATTAGCCAGGCATGGTGGCAGGTGTCTGTAGTCCCAGCTACTCTACTCGGGAGGCTGAGGCAAGAGGATGGTGTGAACCTGGGAGGCAGAGCTTGCAGTGAGCCAAGATCGGGCCACTGCACTCCAGCCTGGGTGACAGAGCAAGACTCTGTCTAAAAAAAAAAAAAATCCTCAGAGGTTTAATTAAATATAACAAAATTTACTATAGAACATTTAAATCACTTTATAATTATTATTTGTGCCCTTTGTACTTTTTTGAATGATTTATAATGATCAAAGATGTTTTAGCCTCCTAGTTTTTCTAAAAATTTATATCCAGATATACATGTAGATTTTTACTAATTCTCTCTTTTTTTGACTTATACTCCTCTTTTTATAATTTCCAAAAGTAATCTATATGAAAGTAACCTTAAAAAATAATTTTCAAAGTGATTGCCAGTTTCTGCAAGGGCAGGCCATGCTTTATTACTTCTTTCCAGAACCATTCCTTTATTGGAATGTGTTCAGGATTATACATTTGTGAGCCCTTCCATAATAGCAAATTAGATAAGTAAAGTTGTAGCTTGTTAGCATCAAAGAGTTAGCTACAGTAATTGTTATTTTTACCCCAAAAGTTAGTTTAAAATATACTGAATTAAGATAATTCTCTAATTAAATGTATTCACAGTAAGTCAAGACATGAATGGACACCTTTATCAAATTCTTTTGAAAGTGTGCTTTGCATTACTGACTAACCAGCTAAATAACCAGCTAGTGAAATAAGTAATAAAGGAATTACACATTCACTCATATTCAACAAGGCACTTCAAGAATTTTCTTTAGAAAATTGGTGAACTATAGTAAAAGGAACAGACTGAGTCTGCTCTTTTAACTTGGCAAAAAAAAAAAAAAAACTTTATAAATGATAAATTTGATAAATTGGGAGTGTGTCTCTGTATGATCCACCAGCTTCCCTTCCACGTATATACCCCAAAGCACTGAAAGTAGAAACTTGAGCAGGTATTTGCACACTCATGTTCATAGCAGTAACATTTACAATAACCAAAAAGAAGACACAACCCAAATGTTCATTAACAGATGGATAGACAAAATGTGGTATATACATGCAATGGAATATTATTCAGCCTTATAAAGGAAGAAAGGAAGGACATTTTGACATATGCTACAACATGAATGAAACTTAAAGTTATTATCCTAAATAAAATAAGTCTGTAGAAAAAAAGACAAATATTATATGACTCCTCTCATATGAGGTTCTTACAGTAGTCAAATTCATAGAGACAGCAACTTGAATGGTAGCTGCTGGGGCTGGGTGGAAGGGTGAATGGAAAGTTTGCATGTAATAGATACAGAAACATATATACTAATGTTTTTAATTCAATTTACTTTTTAAAAATCAGTCTCATTTTCTTAATCCAGTCTGTCACAGATGGACATTTGGGTTGATTCCAAGTCTTTGCTACTGTGAATAGTGCCGCAATAAACATACGTGTGCATG
>NW_012116644.1:2129098-2134550 GCF_000951035.1 Colobus angolensis palliatus
AAAAAAATAAAAAATAAATAAAAATCAGTCTCATGTAAATTTGCTTCTTATGTATACTTCACTGAGGTCTTCAAATTTCTAAATGGACAGATTTTAAACAAGTAATTTTTAACTGCAAGACCGAGAACCAAAGATTCAAGTATCAGCAAGTTAGCCAAATTACTACCTTGCCAAAAAGTAATTCATAAATCTCCTGTCAGACATTTTCTATAAAATGTCATGATTTCACATTCCTACCCTACACAGACAAAAAAAAAAAAAGATGAATTACAAAGATTTTTAAATAAAGCTACCAATACATTTGTGTGTTCACCCTTCTTATCTACCATATAATCTTTCAGTTTTAAATCAGTAAATCGAGTCACTTTTCCTTCTACACCTAGGTGTTAAAACTTAACTTTGAGAGTAAACCAAAGAGCCATCCAAATTATTCTGTTGGTGTCTCCGTGTGTGTGCATGCATGCATGTTTATAGATAGATAGATAGATAGATAGATAGATAGATAGATAGATAGACAGACAAGTAGAGATATAAAAAGCCTGAGATTCCACAGGTAATCATCTCTCAATTTATTAAAGTATATAATTACCCTCATAATTTAATTGTACTTTTTTTTTAGTTTTTTAATAGAGATTTCTTCCTGTGATTAATTGTACTCTTTTATCCTCAAACTAAACCAAACATTCTCAATAGCACAGTCTTTTTAATGAAGGGTGTTATACATAAATATCACATACACATTTGAAAAGATATCTTATAAAGTTAATAGATTAAAGGCTTTTTAATTTTGTTGCTTGTGAGCTTTTCAAAATGTGTTAAATGCCTATGCACATACCAGAAAACCCAAAACAGGGATCTAATCAAAATACAAACATTATTTTTGAAATGGAAAACATTATACCATCAATATTTTTTTAAATGTGTGTGTTCCTTTTTATGAGCTCTTTTAAGATGGGTATATTTCTGAAAAGGATTTCATCATTACTGACATAGTAAATATGTTTTTCAGCTGAACACTGAGATTTTGGAAATCATCTTGGGAAAAGAGAACACACTGTTTGGGTGAGGGAAAAAGGACAAAATGGAGGAAGGTGAACAAGATGGAGCAGTACCTGCTGTTTCCGGGTTCTTCATCACCAACTTTCCCCCGCGCAGGAAAATGCAGCCCGCGGTGGGGAAGATGCAGATCAACAGAGCATGCGCCGGGTGACGTCAATCCAAAGAGATGGAAACTTACCCGGCCTCGCCTATGGAGACGCCCCTATCACGCCCTTATCCCGCCCACTGCCCTCCCGCTTCCAGTACCAATGCATAAAAGTCAGCTGACGGCAGGAGCCCGCCTGACTTCTTCCGCCCCCGCATTCGTGGACCCGGGAACCTAACCCAGAGCGCCCGGGCGACTTCCCTGGCCCCCCACACCTGAGGACCAGAGAACCTGGCCAGAGAGTGTGTGCATATTTGCAATAAAGGGCTGCCGCTTTCTTATGTACTTTGGCCTCATGTTTAATTACTTAGCTCTCCTAAATTAAGTTACATTAAATTAAATTAGGACACACACCACACCCAAAAGACACAGAATTCTGAAACAAGAAGAACAATACATTAATTTAATTTTCTTTGCAATATTGTCATATTCAATCTTTAGGCATTTCCAAAAACAGTAATTTGGTACTTAAACTACTCACTGGAGAAATTCAGATTCAGTTTTACTCTAACTGATAAATCTGTTTCTCTCTTGTGTTTTTGTTTTAATAGAATACATATTTTATATTAAATTTTGCAAGCAATCTTCAATTACTTTTACCGTCATTTATGGGATTCTGAAGTTTTTCTCTCTCCATATTTATTTATTGAAATAGGGATCTATTCAATGAATCTTAACGTATATATCATACAATAGAATTTTTCTTTCTGCTACTTATCCATCTATAGCAGTAGCTCTCAATTAGATGGGGACAATTTTGTTTCCCATGAGACAGTTTTGGTTGTAACAAATGGGAATATTCTACTGATATCTAGTGGGTAAAGACCTATAAATATCTCACTAATCCTATTGTGCACAAATAGCCACTCCCATCCCCCAACAGAGTTGTTTATCCCAACATTTTAATAGCATCAAAGTCAAGAAATTCTGATTTATAGTATAGTTATTGAACATTTCTTAACAAAAGCAATCAGAACTGAATCCAGCTAATTAAAAGGCACATAACTTGCTGAAGGACATCAAAAAGTTCAAGGATTACCAAGAAAGACAGAGATTTAAGGTTTCCAGATAACACAGTCAGTAAATTCATTGTTGGATTGTGTTGCAGAATCTGGCACATGCAATACCGTCACAGCCACTAGTCCTGGACATCGAGGTTGTACAATAACCCTCCACCCCTACAGAAGTCAAGAGCAGGTGCCTGTACTCCAGATGTAAGAGAAAAAGAATGCCTGAAATTTTCAGCTTCTTTTTAGAAAGTTGGAATAATTTTCAGCTGCTAACAACAAAAATGCCTGGCAAATATCAAATACTCACCTTCCCCAATAACGCCAACTCAATTTCAAATTGGTTTTTAAACACCAAATTTTGTCAGCTTCTATTATTTGCTGAAGCAAGTCAAAACAGTATGCTTATATAGTAATGTTCATTTGACTGTAGCTAAATAGAAATTTATAAATATCATGTTTTGCTGTTTAGTATTCTATTTGAAGATGGTTTTAAAGTGTAATCACTAATAAAACACCAATTCTATATGTTCCAGATTAATATAAATGTTACATATATACATTTTAAAATAAGTACATTATCAAGTATAAACAAGTCTATTCTGATTTTTTTTTTTTTCAGGACAGCAAAATTTTGCATACAAAAGCAATTTTTTTTTTTTTTTTTTTTTTTGAGACAGCACCTCATTCTGTCACCCAGGCTGGAGAGTGCAGTTGTGTGATCTTGGCTCATTTCCACCTCTGCCTCCTGGGTTCAAGCTATTCTTCTGCCTTAGCCTCCAGAGTAGCTGGGATTACAGGTGTGTGCCACCACACAGGCTATTTACTTTTATTTATTTATTTTTATTATTATTTACTTTTATTTTTAGTAGAGACAGGGTTTCATCACGGTGGCCAGGCTGGTCTTAAATTCCTGGTCTTTTAGTTTTGAGTATGTTCACATATCTTTTTTACATATTGTTGAAAATTGCAAAGTCAAGGAGGTCTGGGAAACTTGTTCAGCTTTCATGCAACCTCTGGCCCTCTTCTTGTTCTATCCTAGGTATTCCACTTCCAGGATATGAATGTTGGTTCTTGGGCATACTTGAACTTATTACTGGGTATGTGTGTCTTTTCCTACATACCATAAGAAAGCTTGACATTTATTCTGCTGCTTGAAAATTATATTCTTTGTAAATTTGAGAAAATCAACTAAAATATATTGTTTAAAGGAAAAAAAGTAGATTTAAAGGAAAAAAGTAGATAAAGTAGATAAATATATTTAAAATTGCTTTATTATAGTGACAGAAGTCAACTACTTGAAAGACACTCTAGGAAAATGCGTATTTATTATTACAACAAATGGAAACAAATGTAACAGAAATAAGCAAAAATTAGCATATAAAAGTGTTCAGTACTAATTATCCACCCCCAAATATGGAAAATAACGGAAAAAATTGCAAGTCCTTGAATAGAAAGACAATCTCATCGATTTATCAATAGTATTGATGGTACATTGTAAGTTTAATATATCCTAACTTTTAAAAATTAAACTAATTCTAAAAATCCAGGTGAATAAATAAAAGCACAATATTAGCCAATATTTTTCTACATTTATTAGCAATAAGGTGCTGCAAGTCTACCTTTTTGAAATATTAAAATGTGTTTAAAAGCTGCTTTGTAGTATCAACACATAAAATAGACTGAAAGATCAAGAGTTAATATCATAGTTCAAATCTGAAATATAATAGTTATTTCAAACAAATTAAGTTAGATTCACATCTCCAACCTTACACAAAATGAATTTAATGTGTTTAAGATTTAAGTGGATAAAATGAGACTCTAAATGTGCCAGTATAACATGAGATATTGTTTATTGTTTTTAAAGCATTACAAAATGCAAAAATAATAAAATTAAACCTGAATAGCTTTTATCAGCCAAGCATTATAGCAATCTGCCTGGCCAAAAAAAATAAAAATGGTTTTCATGAATAAAAAAGATGCCACATCTAATAGAACAGAAAAAAAGAGTAATTTCTTTAATATATAAAAGTTTCTGTAAAGCAATAATTTAATAACTCTAAGTATATAACATAAAATAGCCTGTAAAATGTGCACATGGAAATATCCTAATTCTCACTTGAATGGAAAATTATAACATATTGAGATACAAATTTTTATCTTTCAAATAGGAATATAATTTCAAATAATTGGTATATACCTCCATAGGCAAACGCTGAGAATGTAGGCCTTTTCATATATTACTGGTGTAATAGTAAATGGGTAAAATTCTCAATGGAGAGAAATTAACAGTGTATCTCCACAATTACAAATGCATTTTCATTCATATATTGATCTACCAAATTGATTCCTGATAATTTTACCAACAGATGTACTTTTATGTGTACAAGCTTGCTTATTTCCAAAGATATTTATTGCAGTCTTGTTTTGTAGTAGCAAAAAATTGAAACAACCTGAATCCAACAATTGAAAACTAGATTATTAAGTTACAATCATTCATCCATTGGAGTAATTTGCAATTGAAAATCACAATTTATTTCTGTATTGACAGGGATGATTTCTAAGAGATGATATAAAGTGTAAACATAAACAATAGCATGCCGAACTTGTTATCTATTGTATAAGAAAATAAAAATGTAATATATGCAAACATCTTAGTAAAAATATAGGATATTTCTGGAAACTGAAGACCTTCAGTAGCCTTTATATAGGGAAACTGAGTAGGTGGTGATTAGGAAGGGAGACTTCATGCTACATTCACAATTTTTGTATTTTTTAACATATGATTGTACTTTTCACTCAAAGAAAAAACAAAATTAAGTATAATAATTTCATTTCTAAAGTCAAAAGTCAGACCATAGTTACTTATTTTCACATTTATCTCATATTAATTTAAAAAATAGTATTATGAAAAGCTGGGACTGAAATATTCTGAGGAATATTTTATCATAAAAAGTTTAAGATAAATCTTAATATATAATATTTGTAGACTAAATCCTGAAAAATTTGTAACAAAGCCAATTAGTATACACCATACAATATTTTATAATACTTATATAGCAAATATATTTAATTAATGTGTTCATCAGGTTATTGCTTCTGGGATGATAAATGAAATACTATACAATTCCAGAGCCTCCTTGGCTCAGCAGTAACAGAAGTTAATCTTAATTCTGAAGAAGATGTATTCATATGTGTCCAATAAAATATGACTAAGAGGTCTTTGCCTGCATTTCAGTGG
>NW_012116644.1:2134985-2137667 GCF_000951035.1 Colobus angolensis palliatus
TACCTATTCTTGCTTTACTTCTATTCCAGCACTCACTTACCACTATGCAACACATCCTATCCTTTCCCTTTTTAATTTACATTTGCTTGCTTTTCTTGTATAAACTGAAAGCTCAGTGTAATTGAAGTGATTTATCAGTTTAATTCAATGATGACTTCTTAGTAGTAGGACATTGCATAGAATACAGTGGGTATTCAAAGGATACTTATTAAATAAATTATAAATTGATAAATAAGTAACGGGTGATTAAAACATATGACCCTCTCATCTGAAACATTAGTTATCAATATTTCTTGGTAAATTTTCCATTGTGGCAATCACTCCTAAATATGAACTGGTGCAAATTTTATTTGTAATTTTGAAGGTAACATCCACAGCTTACTAACTTGAATGTGTCTGAATGGCCAATTCTGGTATTGTATCATTCTGTTTTTACATTCCTAATAATGACATAACCAAGACTGGGCAATTTACAAAAGAAAGCAGTTTATTGGACTTACAGTTCCACGTGGATGGGGAGGCCTCACAATCATGGCAGAAGGCAAGGAGAAGGAATCACATCTTACATGGATGGCAGTAGGCAGAAAAACAGAGCTTGTGCAGGGAATTCAAGATGAGACTTGGATGGGGACACAGCCAAAGCACATGCCACCCCTCACTCCTCCCAAATCTCATGTCCTCACATTTTAAAACCAATCATGCCTTCCCAACAGTTCCCCAAACTCTCACCACATTTCAGCATTAACTCAAAAGTCCACAGTCCAATGTCTTATCTGAGACAAGGTAAGTCCCTTCCATCTATAAACCTGTAAAATCAAAAGCAAGTTAGTTACTTCCTAGATATAATAAGGGTACAGGCATGGGTAAATACAGCCATTCCAAATGGGGAAACTTGACCAAAATAAAGGGACTACAGGCCCCCTACAAGTCCAAAATCTAGCAGGGCGGTCAAATCTTAAAGCTCCAAAATGATCTTTTAGCTCCATATCTCACATCCAGGTCACACTGATGGAGGGGTTAATTTCTATGGTTTTGGACAGCTCTACCCCTGTGGCTTTACAGGGCGTACCCTGTAAAATAGCCTCCCTCCTGACTATTTTCATGGGCTGGCATTGAGTGTCTCTGGCTTTTCCTGGTGCATGATGCAAACTTTCAGCAGATCTACCATTCTGAGGTCTAGAGGATAGTGGCCCTCTTCTCACAGATCTCCTAGGTGGTACCCCAGTAGGGACTCTGTGAGGGGTCTCTGACCCCATATTTCCCTTCTACAATATCCTAGCAGAGGTTTTCCACGAGGACCCTGCCCCTACAGCAAACTTATTTCTGGGCATCCAGGCACTTCCATCTGAAATCTATGCAGAGGTTCCCAAACCTCAATTCTTGATTTCTGTTCACTTGCCAACTCAGCATCACATGGAAGCTGCCAAGGCTTGAGGCTTGCACCCTCTGAAGCCACAGCTCTAGTTCTATTTGGGCCTTTTCAGCCATGGCTGGAGCAGCTTGGACACAAGGTACCAAGTCCCTAGACTGCACAAAGCATGGAGACCTGGACACAGCCCACGAAACCCTTTCTTCCTCTTGGGCCTTCGGGCCTGTGACGTTGCCAGGAAGTATCTCTGATGTGCTCTGGAGATATTTTCCCATATTCTTGGGATTAACATTCAGTTCCTCATCATTTATGCAAATTTCTGCAGCTGGCTTGAATTTCTCCTCGGAAAACTGAATTTTCTTTTCTATCACATTGTCAGGCTGCAAGTTATTCAAACTTTTATGCTCTGTTTCCCTTTTAAAAAAGAATGTTTTTGACAACACCCAATTCACCTTTTGAATTCTTTGCTGCTTAGCAACTTCTGCAAAATGCTGCCAGTCTCTTTGCTAAAACATAATGAGAATCAGCTTTCCTCTAGTTTCCAAAAAGTTCCTCATTTCCATCTGAAAACACCTCATCCTCGACTTTATTGTCCATATTGCTATAAGCATTTTGAGTAAAGCCATTCAACAAGTCTTTAGGAAGTTCTAAACTTTCCCACATTTCCCTGTCTACTTCTGAGCTCTCCAAACTGTTTCAACCTCTGCCTGTTACCCAGTTGCAAAGTTGTTTACACATTTTTGAGTGTCTTTTCAACAGCACCCCACTCTTGGTACCAATTTACTGTATTAGTCCTTTTCCATGTTACTGATTAAGACTTACCTGAGACTGAGTGATTTACAAAAGAAAGAGTTTTATTGAACTTACAGTTCCACATGGCTAGGGATTCCTCACAATCATGGCAGATGCAAGGAAGAGCAAGTCACATCTTACACGGATGGCAGCAGGCAAAAAAGGCGAGCTTGTGCAGGGAAATTCCCCCTTATAATACCATCAGATATCGTGAGACTTATTCACTGTCATGAATACAGCTCAGGAAAGACCTGTCCCCATAATTTACCTCCCACTGTGTCCCTCCCACAACATGTGGGAATTCAAGATGATATTTGGGTGGGGAAATACCCAAACCATATCAGGTATGATAAAAATACTGAATAAGTAAATTATTCTAGTACTCATATTGTCCATCATTTTAACTTTGGCTATTCTAGTAGATATATAACAGCACTGAATTGTGGTGATTATTTGCCTTTCCTTATTTACAGTTATTTTTATGTTTTGTTTGTCACGGGTATTTTTTTAAGTAGAATCCT
>NW_012116644.1:2144312-2144689 GCF_000951035.1 Colobus angolensis palliatus
GGGACTTCCTAACCTCGCTTCAGACCTCTGTGATCCTGGCTGCCAGGGACCCTCTGTCCACCATCAATGTTTGAGCTGACAGGGGGATTTGCATGCAGAGTAGGCAGACAGAGCTTTAGCTAGTGTGGAAGTGGGAGCTTTTGTGTGCAGGGCAGCTCTGATGGAGCATGGACATAGCACCCATCCCCTAAAGCTCCCTATGTCCATCTGAGAAGCTCTAGCCCTAGCTGACCACTGAGCCACAAGAAAGTGGTGTTGACTCCCCCATGGGATTATGGTATATCTGGTCTGCAGGACCTCCTGCCCTCCAACTCCTCTGAGATGTTTGCCAATATCCTTCCTTGATTAACATAGAAACAAAAATATCTTTAATGTGC
>NW_012116644.1:2146169-2147653 GCF_000951035.1 Colobus angolensis palliatus
GACCTCAAACTCTAAAAATCCTAGAATAAAACCTAGGGAATATACCCTTCTCAACATTAGCCTTGTTAAAGAATTTTTGGTTAAGTCCCCAAAAGCAATTGCAACAAAAACAAAAATTGAAAAGTGGGGACTAATTAAACTAAAAAGCTTCTTCACAGCAGAATAAACTATCAACACAGTAAACAGACAACTTCCAGAATGGAAGAAGTTGTTCTGAAGCAATAAATCAGGCAAAGGTCTAATATGCAGAATCTACAAAACACTTAAATCAACAAGCAAAAACAACCCCATTAAAAATGCGCAAAGACATGAACACACTAATATGGTTTGGCTGTGTCCCCACCAAAATCTAATCATGAATTTGTAGTCCCTACAATCCTGTGTCATGGGAGGGACCTGGTGGGAAGTAATTGAATCATGGGACCAGTTTCCCATATGCTCTTCTCATGATAGTAAGCTATCACGAGATCTAATGGTTTTACAAGGAGCTTCCCCCTTTGAATGGTTTTCATTCTTCTCCTTCCTGCCATGATGTTAAGAAGTGCATATTTGCTTCCCCTCCTGAGGCTTCTCCAGACATGCAGAACTGTGAAACAATTAAACTTCTTTCTTTTATGAATTACCCAGACTCGAGTATCTCTTTGTTAGCAGTGTGAGGACAGACTAATACACACACACTTTTCAAAAGAAGACCTACAAGTAGCCAATATACACAAGAAAAAATGCTATTTATTTCTAATCATCAGAGAAACTCAAATCAAAATCACAAAAAGATATCATCTCACACCATTCAGAAAAGTAATTATTAAAAAGTAGAAAATCAACAGATGCTGTTGAGGCTGCAGAGCAAAGGGAATGCTTATATACTGTTGGTGGGAATGTTAATTAGTTCAGCCATTTTGAAAAACGGCCTGGAGGTTTCTCAAAGAACTTAAAAAAGAGCTACCATTTGATCCAGCAATCCCATTACTGGGTATATACCCTGCAAAAAATAAATCATTCTACCAAAAAGACACGTGCAGTCGTATGTTCATCACTACACTATTCACAGTAGCAAAGAAATGAAATCAACCCAGTTGCCCATCAGTGGTGGATTGGATAAAGAAAATGTGGTACATACATACCATGGAATACTTTGCAGCCATGAGAATTGCAGCAACATGGATGGAGCTGGAGGCCATACTACTAAGCAAATTAGTGTAGAATAGAAAACCAAAAACTTACGCATGTTCTCACTTGTAAGTGGGAGCTAAACATTTAGCCCACGTGGATGTGAATATGGGAGCAACAGGCACTCTGGACTATTGACTGCTAGAGTAGAGAGGAAGGGAGTGGGTGTGGGTGGAAAAACTGTCTTTTGGGTCCTATGTTCATTATCTGAGTAACGCCATCCATACTCCATACTGTTTGGACGAAGGGAGGCAAGATGGTGCACTTCCGGGTTCTTCTTCACCACCAGCTCCTCCCGAGCGGCGAAATTGCAG
>NW_012116644.1:2147888-2150005 GCF_000951035.1 Colobus angolensis palliatus
GGCTGGTCTTAGAAAAACAAATCACATACCTCAGCATCATGGAATATTTTCTTGGATCAAACCTGCACGTGTACTCCATATATCAAAAATAAAAGTTGAAATTTTAAAAATGAAAAGAAAATACACTGAATATGTACATATACATATGAAAAATGTGTTTTCTTTAATAAAGAGTAACTTTTCCTATTAATAGGAAGAATGAGGAGAAGGAGAAGGAGAAGAATGGAAGGAGAAGAAGAAGAGAGGAATGAAAAACATGATGTCATCTATTGTTACAATGATCTTCTAATTTTAATATCCTCTAGATATCTCTGATTCTCAAACTTTATTTTTGGTGTCATTTAGAACTCGCTGGGAAATTGTTCAGGGTTTCCAGGCCTTTTCCATAGAGATTCTGGTTTAGCAGATAAGGAGTGGTTCATGAAACTGCATTTTAAACATCACCACAGGTGATTTTGCTCCGAGTGTTCTATGAACCAAAAATTGAAACACATGCATGGACATAGATGGACATATGATTTTATATCTGTCTGGTTTTGTTTCTATGATTATGTGATGACAGCACTACTGTCAAGACACGATACATTTAAAGATGTGTCCTACGTTGTTTCTTCGGTGAGTACCTCAACTAAAGACTTGGGGTGAAAAAGAATAATTTAAAGATTAACCTTCAAATCAACATTTGTTGATAATATTAAATTTAATTAAAACATCAACAAAAGTTAATCTCACAAATTGTGAACTTTTAAGTTAGTAACTGGAAATGCACTCAAAGCATCATGTTATTGTGTTTATAACTGAATGTGGCTTTCTTTTGAGACTCTCTGAAATAAAACAAGAAATATTGCTTTTGCTATATTTTTCCAAAATATTAAACAAATCGGATATCTGAGCAATATGCCTCAAAACCTAATCTTCTTCATACATGTCGACAACATTTGTCT
This sequence comes from Colobus angolensis palliatus, assembly GCF_000951035.1. Taxonomy (NCBI): domain Eukaryota; kingdom Metazoa; phylum Chordata; class Mammalia; order Primates; family Cercopithecidae; genus Colobus; species Colobus angolensis. The sequence goes on from NW_012116644.1 coordinate 2,148,833, forward strand.
ATATACCACTTGTGCTAATATCTACATGGTATTTTTTCTGTTAGCAGATTTTAAATCAATTCAATTCTCTTTATTTTAGACCTACTCTAAGGAATAATATCTGCCAAGCAATTGATTTGATGTTCTTGACAAATTTGTTCTAATTAGCATTAAATGGAAAATAATTTGTGAAATAAATGATTCATCAATATGACACAACATAATTTTGCATATTATTGTTGTTGTATATGTTAGTGTTTTACAAGCATTGAAATGTTTCAGACCATATTGATATTTTTTTAAAAACAATTTTTTGTACAATGTTTGTGAGAGATAAATAGCAAAATAAAACTCTTAACTACATGTCATAGAGAAATGCATATCACAATTCTTCCTTCAAATGGTTGTATATTCAAAATTTAACTATTAAAAAATGGATGGAGTTTACCTGTTAAAGCCATGATTAATGGGAAGAATATCACAGAAGGAAAGATATATCATTATTGAGTTGGCCTCATCGCATACTTTAAATATGTGCGAAAACATGGACATGTTTCAATACCCTGCCTGTTGCCCACTCAAAAGTATCTCAATATATGATTTGATATAATTCTGCTTCATCTCTTTTTATGTTTTGTTCAACTTTTAAACATAAGGTGACTACTGAAAACATTGTTGAACCCTTGTATTAATTCCTCATTAAACACCCATGTGTATTTTTCAAATTAATATTTCAGTTGAAGCTGCATGTTCTTATTTATGTAAAATTAAAGTTAAATAATAAGTTTATTTTCAGAAAAACTATTTTAGCTACTTTTTATAATATTATTTAGGGAAAAATTATAAGAAAATATAACTTTATTGGTAAAACATTTCTAGATCTTATATTGAAAATATGCCTACTGATTTTCACATGAAATTCTCTTTCAAGTTCAAGAATTAAAAGGCACTTTCCCTCAGCTAGAATTTATTCATTTTTTATATTGTTTAATTTCAGCAAGTTTTGATTATTTTTACCTCTAATAATAGTGAAATTTACTGAATGCTCATTGTATGCTATGCATGACCTAATATATTAGGCTACTTGGACTTCATGGCTAGCTACGATGCAGATATAATGAACACAATTTCAAAGACATGAGAATTTTAATGTTTTCAATATTTCAGTGACAAAGCCAGCATTTGAATTCAAAT
>NW_012116644.1:2150055-2152495 GCF_000951035.1 Colobus angolensis palliatus
GTATATTCAAAATTTAACTATTAAAAAATGGATGGAGTTTACCTGTTAAAGCCATGATTAATGGGAAGAATATCACAGAAGGAAAGATATATCATTATTGAGTTGGCCTCATCGCATACTTTAAATATGTGCGAAAACATGGACATGTTTCAATACCCTGCCTGTTGCCCACTCAAAAGTATCTCAATATATGATTTGATATAATTCTGCTTCATCTCTTTTTATGTTTTGTTCAACTTTTAAACATAAGGTGACTACTGAAAACATTGTTGAACCCTTGTATTAATTCCTCATTAAACACCCATGTGTATTTTTCAAATTAATATTTCAGTTGAAGCTGCATGTTCTTATTTATGTAAAATTAAAGTTAAATAATAAGTTTATTTTCAGAAAAACTATTTTAGCTACTTTTTATAATATTATTTAGGGAAAAATTATAAGAAAATATAACTTTATTGGTAAAACATTTCTAGATCTTATATTGAAAATATGCCTACTGATTTTCACATGAAATTCTCTTTCAAGTTCAAGAATTAAAAGGCACTTTCCCTCAGCTAGAATTTATTCATTTTTTATATTGTTTAATTTCAGCAAGTTTTGATTATTTTTACCTCTAATAATAGTGAAATTTACTGAATGCTCATTGTATGCTATGCATGACCTAATATATTAGGCTACTTGGACTTCATGGCTAGCTACGATGCAGATATAATGAACACAATTTCAAAGACATGAGAATTTTAATGTTTTCAATATTTCAGTGACAAAGCCAGCATTTGAATTCAAATCTAACTATATCTTGTAGTGGAATACAGTTAGAAGTATATAGAGTGAAACTGTTACTAGAGTCAAAAAAATTAAAAACCATATTATATTAAAACATTCTCTTTTCCTACAATATAAGGAATTCAAAAACATCCAAATAAGATGCTTTAAAAATGCTGCATATATAGAACAATAGATTAACTGGAATGTACCCATAACCCACCATAAACATTGACCTAAAAAACCTTGGATTTTCCACTAGTTTTGAAAATGAATTGCATATCGGTTTCTTACCTGCTTACAGCAATCCTCTCTTTCACATAAGTAATTACTACTCTCATCTCCATCAGCAGAGGGATCCCTAGCATACATGTTTTTATAGATAACAATAGAAGTTCTCCCTTTATCTAAACTGAATCAAGTTTTTCTTCCATGAATTTACTTTTCTATCAACCAGTATGCTTAGAATTTGTACTAATAACTCCACACCGAGAGTACAGTTTTTTGTTATAAGCTACAAGAAATTTATCAATGTCTTGAAAAAATATCATTGCATATATATAAAAGGTATTTTAAGTAAATTGCTTAAAGGTAATGTGATGGGTAATATTGTCACCTTGATTGGATTGAAGGATGCAAAGTATTGTTTCTGGGTGTGTCTGTGAGGGTGTTACCAAGGGAGATTAACATTTGAGTCAGTGGACTGGGAGAAGCAGACCCACCCTCAATCTGGGTGGGCACCATCTAACCAGCTGCCTGCATGGCTAGAATAAGGCAGGCAGGAGAGATGGAAGAGCAGACTTTCTGAGTCTTCTGGCATTCATCTTTCTCCCGTGCTATATACTTCCTGACTTCGAACATCAGACTCCAAGTTCTTCAGCTTCTGAACTCTGAGTTACACCAGTGGTTTGCCAGCGGCTCTCGGACCTTTGGCCACAGACTGAAGACATCACTGTTGGATTCACTACTTCTGAGATTTTGAGACTTGGACTGATCCACTACTGGCTTTCTTGCTCCTCAACCTGCAGACGGCCTATCATAGGACTTTAATTTGAGATCGTGTGAGTCAATTCAGCTTCGTAAACTTCCCCTCTACACACACATATCCTACTAGTTCTGTCTTTCTAGAGAACCCTGACTAATACAGGTAAACAGAAACATATGGGTAAAAGACATCTAATGATTTGGAATATTGCAAATTAATCCGAAAAGAGGAAGAATCAAATCCTAAAATTATCAGTTGTCAGATATTGAGCATTTCTTGCCAGCACTTGAAAAGTCTAATTTGGTGATATTTACAGGCTGTGCTGTATTTCTTGCCAGCAGGAGGTATTTAGTTAGAAGAATAGGCCATGTTGTGAATAGCACATCCTCATTAGGACGAAGGACTAATGGAAATTTCTTTCCTATTTTATACCTAATTACTGAAAATTTTTGGACAAATTTATTTTTGAATATTTGGACAAACACACTATATCTGGAACCAACATATCTTTTTGTGGCCAAAATATAGTTGAAATTCAGTATCAGTTTAATCTCCACTTACATCTTCACATTAAATATCAAATTAAAATGCAATGAATTCTCAAATTGGGATATTCAGAATCACAAAAACATTTTGGAATAGATGCAGTGTTATCATTTAATAAGAACAATAAGTCAGACATAGTGCTAA
>NW_012116644.1:2153305-2155958 GCF_000951035.1 Colobus angolensis palliatus
TAGCATGAGGTGATGATTTGCATCTTATCTTCATAAGACCCACGAGAGGACTCTGCCATTGGAGTGGATTACATAGTAAAATTAGGACCATATAAGAAGCCCGAGTCTATCTTCCATTTTTGACTCCCTGATTCCATGGTGTTTCATGCACAGAATAATAATCCCTGAACCAAAATAAAAACCAAATTGTGGTGTCTCGTGCAGAGGGGGAATAAATAATGAATACATCCAGCTTCTTTAAACCCATTCTATAAGGCAGCCTTGAATGCTATTATTATTCTTTCTTTAATACTGCTGCTTTATAGTTTATCTTCCCTCAATAAATTTTGATTTTAAGAATGATCATTTTAGTCCTGTGAGTCATTTGCTGTAGCAATTGCACCCTTTCTAACTGCCACCATTAATGTGCCTGCTCACATGCACACAGATACACAGACACACAAACCTACAGGTCCTATTACCGAACATACTTACCACACCTTTCTCTATTAAGTGACAATAGGAAAATTAATGTACCAATGAGGGAATGTAACTAGGATCCTGAGACCTGGAAGAAAATATTGATAATATCAAAATAGAGATTGCTTATGTTCTTCAGAGACAAAGAAGAGTGTCCAGATGCTGCAGGACCCAAGCAAGAGTTTTGGGGCCAGACAAACCAGTGTTTAGCATTCACTCTGCATTTATTCTCTTAGTAATCCTAACCAAAGTGCTTAACCCCTTAAGGCTTACGTATAAAAGGAAGAAAACAATACCTGCCTTGTTCCTACCTTGCTGTGTGAGTATAACAAATACATTATATTTATCTATTCTATCTATCTATATATCTAAATACATATCTAAACCATAACATTTTCTGGTTAGTGATCCATAATATCCCCTCCACACACCAAATACCATTTTCAGTGTTAAAGAATTCAAACTACTTTGACATTTTTAAAAGTGCCATATTGCTAAATGTAAAATTCTTAATAAATTAATGGTCTAATTTGAGAGAGTGTTCTTTTAGAATGTATAGATACTGACTTGGAGAATTGCTACACTTGATTTAAAATAAGGCAAAAAGTAAAGGAGAGACAAATAAATAGACAAGCAAGAAAGTTGGAATGGAAGAAATTAATACTTATTATATCATATTTGAACATTATTTAAATACTTAATCACAACGTTTTCAGATAAACTTTAAATTTGTAAAACATATATGATCACATGAGTAGAGACACAAAATTAAGTGTTACTGCATTATAGATTTGATTCAGAAAGCATACAACAGATTTGATTTGTCCAATAAAGCTCTGTTAAATATGCATTTAATCCCTTTTCATTAATTTGTTAATAGTAAACTAGTGATATGGAAGTAATTGTATTAGGAATACTGGGGGTATGCAAATGTAAATAATTAGAGACACAGCCTCCAGTTGGGTGCATAACACAGTCGGGCAGTATTCTTGAGCACCAATAATCAAAAGCCTAATAGTGCTATGTACCAGATAACAAGGGAGATAAACAAAGTGGAGATAAAAAGGTTTCAACTGTTTCAAAGTAAAAGACTTTACTTTAGTACAGCATATCCTAGAAAGCATTACTAGGGAAATGGCATTTGAGAATAGCAAATGTAGGACTACGTGAACATGTACAGATGTGGGCAGATGGTATTGCATTTGTAATAAATATTGCAAGGAAGGTATCGGCGTGGGGGAAAATGAAGAGTAGGGTTTTTCTTGTATCTTTCACATTTTTTTGGCTGTTTAAAGACCTTTTCTTCTCTAGTCTCCTTTACAGGTTGTGTCCTCTTTTCCTAACATTTCCCTTGCCTCTTTCAAGTGATCCACAGCTAATTCATAATCTACTTATAGAGTTTATATTCTCAGCTTGAGTAGGAGACACTAAACAAAATAAGAAATTACATTTGATATTTTAACATGTAATTTGGAGAAATTAAAATCAGGTAATGTATTCAAGAGTGCATCATGAAGGTGGTGTACATAACCAGAGTAACAAAAAGACATTTCTTAGGATGTACAATTTGATCTAAGAGCATGTATGGAAAGAAAATAAAACAGAAAGAATGGCAATACAGCACTAGTGAACTAGAAGTAAAATCACGTAAACATGCAGAATCATTTGAGTTAAGGAAAGGGAGTTTCTGGGGATATTTTGAAGGATTAGAGGCAAGAATGATAGTCTAAATCATATTATTAAAGGCCCTACTGCTGTGGATTGTAGATTAGCAAGAATGGAAGGAGGGAAGCCTGTTATAGCCTGTTGCCTGAACTCATGCTAGAAACAAGAGAGTCTTAACTAAGAAAATTTCAGAAGAATGGCCAGCATTGGTCTCCTTTGAAATACATTTTTAGAATAAAACAAATAATCATTATCAAATAGATGAAGAGGTGAAAAAATAAAAGTAATCAAGGAAGACTAGGAAGTTTTGGGTTTATAGATGTATCCTATCTCATAATTGAGATTGAAAATTCTAGGGGAGGAAAAGGCTTACTGAAAGTTTCAAGAATTATGTTTTTTATCTATTAATTTTGAGAAGGTTATTAGACTTCTTGTGGAACTTTAGGGAGAAAAATACATGCACTTGAATTGCCAGGTAAAGGGAGGCTAAGAAATTTAATCAGCCTTTCAGAGCTTATTATGGCCCTCT
>NW_012116644.1:2157028-2158854 GCF_000951035.1 Colobus angolensis palliatus
CAATTTGGTTTTTGTGTGTGCTTTCACATTTGAATTTAACAACATAAAAATAAATGAAGCAGAAATATTTCAAAGCCAAAGATAACATTTTCATCAAATTTATCAATGTAAATGGCCAAAATTAGGTTCTTCTGAGAGTTTATTTTATTCAGTTTTGTTTTTGTGGTTCACTTTTCTGATAGTTTTCATTGATGCAATGAAAATCATGAAACATAATTTTGAAATTGTTCTCCTATTAAGATATGGTCATCTGTGGACCTTTTTATTTAAAGTGTTAGAATTTTTAAAGTCATATTAAAGAATTAGTTTACTGTGAACAACTTAGGAAAATATTTTGTTTTAAGAAGTAACATATAATAAAGTATAGATGGCACTTTAAAGTAATAATTTAATTTTTATGTGAGCAGTGAAGTCAGGTTTCATATCTCAGCTGGCAGGAGAAATAATAATTGAATATCCAAAAAATATAAAATATTATTAAAGCCAGAAAATTTGGGGTGAATGAAGATGGATCAAGTACTATCCCAAAGTAGGAAGCAGCATAAAATTCATAAACTCATTGGTTAGGAACTTGGTCTGTAGTGAACAGCTGATCTGTTATTTTCCTGTGTGATTGCTTTGCAATTTAGTTTCAGGAGGAGCATGTTCATTGAACACTAAATTTGAACTCAGTAACTGATGGTCAGTTTGAAAACTTTGACCCCTGAGCATTTTTTTCCTTACCTAGCTCAATAAATATCACACATAACAGGTTCCTAAGATATACAATATGGGTAAAGTAATTATTAAAATATGTAATATATGGTAGATATTCGGTAAATTTAACTATTTCCCCCTTTCTTTTTGATTTTTTTGTGTTTTACTTTATCTCCAATGGTTTTATTAAACTCAAACATCAAATTTGAGAATGTCTTATACATCTGTAAACTCAGATTTTCTATGAGAAAGTATGAATTTTGTCTGTTTTCTTAGAGCAGCAGTTGTACTTGATTACCTATGACTAATTTAGAGCAAAATCTTTCAAGATAAAAATGACAAATTGGGAAAAAGATGTATATTTAAAATTTCAAGTAATTTTAAGATACTCAGGGTTTACCTAACTATAAGCTGCTACTTGCATTAAGACATGTGTCAATAAGTATAGTTTGAATTTCAACCTACCAATCCATAAAGAAACACTATGTGTCCCTCAATTCTCATAAATGATATTGACACTGTAGGGATTAAAGTAATAAATTCTTGTAGACTTAATAAAACCATAGCATTTAAATTAATGTGACTCTAGATATTTAACAACAATATAATAAAATAGAAAAGAAAATCCAGAAAATACTTTACAGAAGTTCAAAATTTAGTTAGTAACAAGCAACCACTTCTTTCACAAGTGAAAGAAGGATTATTCAGTAAAGAGTCAATAAATTCTCAAGTAGGTAACTAGTTGGGATTTTTAAAAAATGCAACAGCCTCAATACCTACTCACATCTTATAGCCAGCAAACTAAAAATGTGTTGGTGGTTTAAATGTAAAACATATAATTAAAAATAATTTACAGAAAAAGTAAAGTTAGGATAATATATATTTGGAAAGTGGCTTTGTTAGATTGTCCTGAGTGGAGGGAAGGGGCAAAACTTATATATTTAACAAAATATACATTTTTTTAACTAGGAAAAATATTGAAAATTGATATTAAAGTCAATTGTCTATATTATTGCTTTACAGAGAGACTTTAAAATCACAAAGGAAAACAAATTAGCACATACATGAACAGAGGTGACCAGAATTTTATCTGGTAGCTAATTAAGGGAAACATGAGCCAGGTGTGGTGG
>NW_012116644.1:2159969-2179941 GCF_000951035.1 Colobus angolensis palliatus
CCCAGCTAGTTTTTTGTATTTTTAGTAGAGACAGGGTTTCACCGTGTTAGCCAGGATGGTCTCGATCTCCTGACCTCGTGATCCACCCGTCTTGGCCTCCCAAAGTGTTAAATTTTGTTTTTAGTTATAAAATATTATTTCATAAAAAATACTAAAGAATTTAGGGAAGTGAACATTTGTTAAAATATACATGGCTAAAATATATATTTTTAAGTGAATGGAACTAAAATAAATTAAAATCAGATGTTATGGCAGCAGCAGTCACAGTGGTAGTACAGAGAATCAGCAGGGATTCATTTTAGAAATCAATAAACCTGTCGCCCTCAGAGTGATACATGAAGAAAATGTTATCATGGTTTGTAAAAATTGTGAAAAAGTATTTCTATACAGAAAAGAAATCAAAAACTCCTTCTGCAATGGAGAAAATACTCTAATCAGCCACACCCCACAAATCATGTACAAACAAAATAAAAATGATAATAAGACTATTAATTTCCAAATATTCTGTAAGTTGTGTTTTGTAGTATTTTAAACACTTCTAAGTCTTTAGCACTGAAACATAAACAGAACACATGCTTCAAAATTGGAAATAGTAGTTCTTTTTAATCACTCAGAATTACACATTTTATAGAATCACATCATCCAACTAAAGTTTTTGTACAGTTTGGAATTTAAAAACCAGAATTTCTGTGATTAGACTGTGCTTAGGAGGCAAGGATAAATGTGGCAATTCTTGAAAACATATAATGAACAAAATGTGTCCGTCCAAACTAGAAAATTCATAACATATTTTATTGGCATTTTACATGGGGCTTACTTCTCTTCTCATTCTATACTCTAAAGAAAGTCTGCCACTTTACAGACAGTGATTATCTAATTTCAGCAGCAAGTACTGTTGGGTTTGTGGTATTTTATAGGTCAAATATCACTTCCATGCAGTAGATATTTATAGCGTTCTACTTTCCTGGAGAAATGCTGACATTACAATACTATGTTTAACTTGTGCGCTCAGGTAACAGATTGGGTTGATAACGTTAGTTCTACCTTTTACATTTTTACCTTTCTTCCTTTTCAGTCTGTTTTTGCAAATCATTTTATCTACCTATTTGCACATATGTCACGCCTATTAATCCAGGGAAATTTCTGTTCCTTCTTTTCTTGTCTTGCAGCATGCACTTTACCTTGACAGATACGAAATGAAAATAAATTGTGTCAGATTATTCCTCTAACTAAGCAAGCTGATAAAAATGTATAGTGTTATTGTTTGTGAAGGTTTTCTTCTTTCTAAAATCCCAGAAAAAACAATGCATTCATGCAATGCTCACACAAGTTCAAAAGCACTGAACACTGCCTGTGATATGCAGAATTGTTAGCACAAATCTTTCAGTTATGAGTGGAGTCCACTCAACCCTAAAGGAAATCTGTTACTGACTCTATGCTAAATATTTCATAAGAATCACATGAGATGCTGTAAGCAGCTTAAATGAAGTATAAGTTACATGAAATTCAATTCACCATTCTTATTCAAGTTTACATTTAAAGAGATTGTCAAATGTATACATTAATTTAACACTACTAAAATTACATATATAACCCAAAAAATTATGTATCCATACCACAATTATACTGGTTTAGCACACTAACATTAACATACACACACACAGAGCACACTTTTGTAGCGATATATAACTACTATGTATTTAATGTTTCAGGAAAATTTTATTAAGTAGTACTTGAAAAATATTGTTGCAATATTTAATACCTGATATTAAAGTATCAAATAATATCTCATAAAATAGGCTTCATTACTAATGCAAACTAGTGTTTTGTCAAGGGGATGTTAGTTGTTATTTTATTTTTAAAGGAAAATGTATTTTAGAATATATAATTAAAGATAAAATTTGAATTTTATGTTAATAACAACCAAAAATTGGCCAGGTGTGGTGGCTCACACCCATAATCCAACTACTTTGGGAGGCCTAGGCAGGTGGATCATCTGAGGTCAGGAGTTCAAGACCAGCCTGGCCAATATGGTGAAACACCAGCTCTACTAAAAATGCACAATTAACCATGTAACGTGGCACACACTTGTAGTCCCAGCTATTCAGGAGGCTGAGAGAGAAATGCTTGAACCCAGCACTGTGGAGGCCGCAGTGAGCCGAGATCGTACCACTGAACTCCTGCCTGGGCAAGACAGAACAGGACTCCGTCTCAAAAATAAATAAATAAATACATACATACATACATACATAAACAAACCGCCAAAAATTGCATGTGATTTTGATAACAGGGATTTTAAAAAGTGTGGCCTTAAAAAATGAGAGCTTCTAATTTCATCACATACGAAGAAACATACAGATGAGTTGGTCAGAGTTAGTATTAAACCATGTTAGGGTCATCAAGAATACAGACTCTCTTCTCAGTCTTTATTCTATGCTTACGTCTGCATAGTCCCAAGATGGCTCCAGTTATAACAACAATATTTTAGGTAATGAGAAAATAAGAGAGAAAAAGGCAATAAAGAAAATGTATGCACAGACTGACAGCTAACATTGACTCCTAAATTACCTGCTTTAAGAATCTTTTATGAATGTTCCACCCAATAATTTTAATTTACATCCATTAGACAGAAGTTAGTCTTATGGAAGGCACTACAAAGGACAATGAAGAATGACTTTTCAAGTGGTCCCTTTATTGTATCCAATACAATTATGATCTCTTATGGGTGGGCCACTGGTAATTTGGACCCACAACATACATTGAAAGAATACAAACTCATGTTATACTATCTATATTCTGATTAGTATATTTTGATAGTTTTTACTGAAGAATCACAAATTTCCTTTTATGACCCTGCTTATCTACATTTGGAATTATCTTTACTCCTAGCTCCCATATATCTACATCCCATGCCATGGCAATTCCCTTTTTTATATGTCATCTCCTCCCATGTATGCTTGATCTCTTGAACCTACAATTGGCCATGTGTGAAATGTTTATTTTTATAAACACACAGGCCTTAAGATATTTTGAACGGAAATGATGTTCTCTCATCTATTAAAGCAATTAATTAATTAAATTATCATGTAACATTTAATTATCATTATATATTAGGATGATGCAATGTCAAATTCTCTTTGCCTATATTAGTCTAAGAATGCAGGACCTTTTAATATGTTCCACTTAATAGTACAATCAATTGAACTTATTTTAGCTATGAGTATATAACGACTTACTGATCACAAATGTCTAAGTTAAAAAAAGAACACAGCATGTTTGAAGCTAGTAAAAGCATGATTTATGGAAGAGAGAAAGTAATTTTTTTAAACCTTATTATTTTATACAGATGAAATTCTATTCTATGACCTTATTTTACTTTTTTGAAAGCTTCATGAAATGCAAATTAGAAGCTCAATAAAACATCTCTACACACATAGAGGAATAGCTAAAACATAAAAGAACAACAATGCCAATTATTGCTGAGTATGTGAAACATTTAGAACATTTGTTCATTGTTGGTTCAAATCTAAAATTGTACTACCGCTTTGCTTTGGAAAACAGTTTGACTGTTTTTTATAAAGTTTTAATATGCACTTACCGTAAGTAAAATGAAAATATATTTACATAACAATTTACATACACAGGTTGATAGCAACATTCATCAAAATGTAACAAATCTTGGAATATCTATGAACTGGCAGATAGATAAATAATGGTGAACAAATGACAAAGAAATATTAGGGATATTTACAACAACATAAATGAATCTCAGCAACATCCTTCCAATTGACTGAGTTAGTCATATTAGATTACATATTATAATTCCTTGTATATGTAACTTTAAGGCAAAAATACAGTGACAGAAAGCAGGCCAATTTCATCGTTAGACTGGGGCTAGAGAGGGAGCATCAACTGCAGAAGACACAAGAGAATATTTTGGGGTGGTGAAAACAGTTTACATCTATATTGGGTGCTGGTTACACAACTGGACTTATTTGCGTAAACTCATGGAAATTTGTATTTAAAATTAGTAAATTTTATTATATGTAGATTAAACCTCATTAGCAATTTAAAAATGTTTTAAATTTATCTTTTCTCTTTCTTTCTCCTTTTCCTTCCTGAAAAAATCAGTCCAAAGCCACTAGGAAAGGATGAATAAGGTAGAGTCTTATGCTCCTATAGTGGAGAAAGTGGGGCCACATTAGCTCAGAAGAGGGTGGTGAGTGCTTCCATGCCAGAACATGATGGTCTGGCCTAGCCAAAACAAGATGTTACATCAAATATAGACTGAAACTTCTCCCGAAATTTTAGTATTCTTTGTAACCATTCCTTTCCTTCTTGGTATTATATAAGAATTTTTGTTTTGGCAAAAGGATGCTAGGAACACTGAGCACAATCAATATAGCTATTTCAACATTTCTTAAATAGTTCATTTAACTAAATGAACATTAAATGAACTTTTTAATGGCATTTTTTCATTGCGTTTTTTTTTTTTTATTTTGGAAACAAGTTATCAATCAATCCTGAAGATTACTATTTTTTTATTATTCTAACTTCCCTGTTCCTCATAATAACACACATATATAGCTACTTAATATTCTATTAAATATATATTATAATAAAACATATATTTATGGTCAAATAAAATGTTGTACAATGTGGCACATAGTCTTAATGGCATCTTTCACATATTTATTCCTTCCCTACATAAAGGAAAGGAAACATAACTTATAATTTCAAAGCTAAAAAATAGTTACATATTTACATAATAAAAACTCTACCCTCTATTTCATGGAAATATTTAATTCCACAATAATATTCTTGTCATCTGATGAAGTTCCTTAATTTACTGCTATTTATTTTTCATTTAATGACAAGTATAGAACTAAAGGGCGGTGCATATACATAAATCCCTTGGCTTTACCTATTTGTAGTAACACAATAGAGTAGTTAAGTGAAGAAAGAACCTTAGGAAACAATCAGTCTTGAAACAACTCATTTCAGATATTTGAAAAAAAATGTTAAAATTCCAGATTCATAAAATCTTACCTGGCAATTAATAAAATGTATCAAAACTCCACAGATTCCTAGATTTTTTTTTTCTGAATTGAGTAGTATTTAATATCCAGAAGCATTGACAGTGTTATAATCTTTTATGTAGCCTAGGGATCATAATTAAATTGCCCTTTTCCAATTTCCCTGCAATTATTCTTTGTGTCACTGGAACAAAAAATGGTGTGCTCATGGAACACCATCATCTGACAGGTGTCCTTTATCATGGAGTATTTAATCAAAAGCCTGTAGCAATTCAAGACTACTTTAAATCTTTCCTAGTAGGTGTTAATTATCTTGAAAACAGATACCTAAATTATTGGTTAGAAGACACTCAAAGTCACAAGATTTTCACCATCATCTTAAAAATTAGACTTGTGTTTGGTGTTTATAAGATTCTCTCATTCTCTCTTTTTCTCTTCCTTGCTCTTTTGACCTTACACATTTGCATGTAAGTTATTTATTGAGCACTCAAAAATACTGTAACTTATGTCTCTTTTTTCCTTCAGGCAGTTCTTGTAGTGCAGGGAAACAAAGATAAAACACCACATTTCCTTTGTCCTGTCATTTATAGAGTATTTGCCACAAGCTTTTATACAGAGCTGTCTGCCTACTGATCAGTTAAGTTTATATACACTATATATCAAAGGCTATTGTCTTTTGGAGGTTTTTTTTTTCGTGAAAAATAACCACGGAATTTTTCATTTCCTTTTAGAAGGTAAATTTTACTAAGAAAAATTGTAAATACTTTTAAGAATATTAAAAATATATATGACCATGTTGGAAGTGATATACCTTAAAATATATGATGAATCAAAATGCAGTATTGAATTTTATTCTACAAATATCTTCCGTTGCGTTCTGGCAAAAATATGAGCACCCATGTTAGATAAAAGTTTGCAAATTTTATATTCAAGAGCTTAATCATGATTTATACAAACCAGTCTCCTTGGTTACCTGAATTCCAAACCTTCTTACTTATAACTAATTGTACATTAAAAGTTGTAGGAGTTATCTGGGGCTGTTTAATATTCAGTTTTGCTACAGATACTTTCATATTTAAAAATAATGCTGTTTAAATATTTATAGAGCACATACATAAGCAGAAATCAAATATGACATGCTGCATTTGATTGATGCCCACTAAATAACAGTTATTTACAACTTCTACTCAATAAGCATTGCTAGTTGAAATTGCCGTTGTTCACAAGAGAAAAGTATAGATCTTCACCCTTGTTTCATGCTTGACACATTAGAACAGTTGTGAGTAAATATAGGATGTATATAACAGCTAGACCTTTAGCAAAAGTTATCTAAAATGTTAAAAGAATAAATGCATAGTTAATAATTCCCTCAATTTAATTTTTGAAGACTTCGTACTATTAAGGGGAATGAACAGAGTAATGCATTTTTATTTTGTTGTCATCATGGCAAATTTAGATCAAAATAATAGATAGATGCAGTAACTACAATTGTATGTATAGTTTGGTAATTATTAAATACTTTAGAATAGCTTATACAATAATGTTTAACCATCTGCCTATATCTAAAGAATATCTGAAAAAATGCTTTTCTTGAAATTTGGGAAAATCTTTGCTAAAAATGACCTAAATTGACTCAAAATTCTCCTATATTTTTATTTTTTTCCTATAAAAACTAATGCCTATTTTGCATGTAATTATCTAGATAGGAAGTGACTGTCATATTATAGACTCAGCAAATTACAATCTCTTTGATATTTACATTTGTTATAAGATAAATAATCCTTACTATGAAAACACTTTTTAGGTGGTCAATTTTGTCTCATCAATTTAGATGTCACCTTTTCCTGGAAAACTTTTATTATCTACAAAGATAGCATTATGTTTACATCCATTAGAGGATTCTCAAGTTTTAGATCATACAAAATGACTGACTGAAATGTGCTGACCTAGAATAGCTGCTAATAAAATTGTACAGAAGTCTGGAGAACCAGACTTAAGGCTGGATCTAGAGAAAAAAATAGTTCAGAATTTGAAAATACAGAAAAAGAAATAGTATACTTCTCTAAGCAAGAGTCAAAACTTATTAATATATATACAGTACTGGCCCTAAGATATCTCATGATGTTAAGTAGAAAGGAAGAATGACAAATAACTGCTGGCATGTGGAGTTGCAAGTTATGGTCAACATTTTTGGTGAAGCAGGAAATGAACATACAAGGGAGAAGCAATCACAATAATCAGACAGTCTTTCCTGTAGCTATTACCATAAATATATGTGTGTAGCTATCCCTGCTGCTAATGAGTCATATTTGCAAATAAAAATAATAATATTGTAAAGTGAATATTTTGCATAAATCTTTTGAGTAGCTAACAAGAAAAAAATATTGGGAAGCAAGATAGATTTTAACATTGATAGGTCTGACACATGATTCTGTGGAATGCTGTTAATCTGCTATACAATTAAAATACTAACTTAAAATTTCTACCTACCAATGTTCACTGTATTTTCCAATATTTGACTGATCACTATAGGCTAGGGCTTTTGTAAGTAATTAAACAGTGGAAATACAAAGATGTGAATGTTCTTGTGTAAATATTTCAACACACAATTCAACTAAAATCTTAGTTGGCAAAAGACATTATCAGTCTTACCAGCACAACTGAAATACTCATCATTAAACTAATGAAATAAGCTTTTCTGAAACAATATATATCCTAACATTCAGATTGAATATGCTTTCTAATACACTCTGCCATTCAACCAAGGTCAAAGCAAACTGAAAGACATTTATCTATCTCTGCAATATTTTTCATGACACCAAGATGAGGATTCTCCGATAGGGCAATTAATGCTTTAAGACTCTGGGTGTTTTAACTTTATTTTTTTCTTTTTTTCTTCAGTAATAATAACTTTTCAGTATTAAACACTTGTGCATTTATTAGTGTTATAGTTCCTTTCATTTCTATTTTCCATTAATGTCTGTATCAAGTAGAGATTATTTTACTATTATTGCAATGAATAATCATCTTGTAACATTTTAGTTGACAGTGATACTAAGCCCAAACATGTATTCTATGGAATATGTGTGTATAAATAAAAGCACATATTTATTTTACATATGCACTATATTAATTGTTAAATGTTAAATATATTATTTAATACAAATTTAATGTGTACATAGATTTATATATTTGGAGAGAATTTCTGAAAACTTTTTTTTTTGGTGGGAGTGCAGAGTCTTACTCTGTCACCCAGTCTGAAGTCCAGTGGCACAGTCTTGGTTCACTGTAACCTCCTTCCCCTGGGTTCAGGTGATTCTCCTGCCTCTGCCTCCCGAGTAGCTGGGATTATAGGCAAGTGTTACCACACCTGGCTAATTTTTTTTTTGTGTGTGTGTGTGTGTGTGTGTATTTTTAGTGGAGACGGGTTTCACCACATTGTCCAGGATGGTCTCAAAATCCCGATCTCAGGTGATCTGCCCTCCTCGGCCTCCTAAAATGCTGGAATTACAGGCATGAGCCAAGCCACTGTGCCTGGTCAATTTCTGAAACTTTTAGGATAACTGTTACAAAAATATAATTTACTATTATTATTTTGGCCATTTATGATTATTAAAATGTAAAAATATGTTGGGGAACATGAAGAATATAATTTCAGAAAGTTGAATTACTTGTTTCTAAATCCTAAAAATTAATGCCTTCCAGGAATATTGATGGATCACACATACTTTGATGTTTACCCAGGAAAGTCATCTCTTGCAAATCTAGATTTATCTCTCCCTGTACTTTGCTCATGTAGAAAGTGACCTAGGTTATGATAAATTTCTTTCAAATTTCATCATTAATTTAATCTTAGATCTGATATCATATTGTGTAAAGATCTTATTTCTTTGCTTTACAAATACCTTACTAATGGAAGAGAAAAAATTAGGACTATAGAAGAGAAATGTAATTGTCATTTGTGAATACTGACCATATGGTATCCACAATATATCATATTTATTAGACTTAGCCATAGTCAGCTATTCCGATGAGTGCTTTATATTCTTTAGCTCATGAAACATCATCAGTTTTTACCGATTAGCAAACTGGAGACCATAAAATTATTGATTTTGCCTTAGATCTTCATAGTTATAAATGGCAGAGTTGAGATTTTAGCTCACGTCCATGTTGCTCTAAAGGTGTCTTTCTACTACACTGTACAAAACAATAATAAAAGTAAACAAAATTTTATTTCAGAGAATCATAAAATATTTGACATATATGCCTTGATTTAATTTGCTTTAAAATTGCTTAATTTATAAGTTTTACTTTTGTAGAAGAGATGTGAGAAGCACACATATTCCACATTATTTTATGTATTTTTATGTACCTTTAACAAACTTTTTCTTGCTTATACTGACTTAACAGATTTTAATTTTGTCACATCTGCCAACTTTCAGAAGCATGCAAACAATTTTTTATGGAAAGAGTAACTTGCATTATTTTAATATCAATATATTATTAGTCTAAATATTATAAAACTATTTTTAAGTATAGTAATACCAACAATTGTTATAGTTCTGTGATTTAAAAAATCTGACTCTTAGCAATTATTAAAATGTTAAAAGATATCCATATTACAATTGAATTGTTTAATAAATTTTGTCACCATCAGGCAGTATATCTTTTGGGAACATAGAAAGCATCTATCAATCCAAAAAGGAATTCTATTTTAAAAGCAAAAAATAAATATTTTTATAGCAATATGTATTTATATAGCAAAAATTAAGATCTTTTTCCTTGACACATAGTGGAAACATTTCATAAGATTTTAATAATGATATTTTGAGGTGACTGCAAGTTCATTCATTTATTTCTACCTCCTTATCAGTGTACAGTGCTATGTGATGATGAATAAAAATTAGAGGCTGAGTGAATATTTGTTTAAGGAAGAGTTGGGTGCTTGGATGTTTAATGTATAACTTCCAGTCTAGGAATGATTCATTTACTCTATTCAGTAATATTTCTTGAGCATCTACCTTAACAAGGCTGAGTCATAGCTACTGAGAATACAGCTGTGATCAAAATAGTCACAGTCTCAGCTCTTATAAGATTTACATTTCAGTGCATGTGATAGACAATAAATAATGTAAATTGCTAAAATATAAAAAGCAAACTATATTAAATAGCAATGAACTAATTATAAACTGTGCAGTAGCCAGTGAAGAAAACTTAAAGCCAATATCAATCATTGATTAATTTTGTCCCTCATGAACACTTTGATTAAGCAACTTAGAATATGATGTCTCAGAAATCGTTATGTTAAAAGGTAATGGTGGTTGAAATAGTGACAATTATGACTTTAACTTCTCTCCAAATGGAAAATACAGTTTATAAAAGTTTGTAGCTACACCAAGTTTTCATTTTTTATGACATCTCAAATGTGACAGTTTCTCATTTAGCTTTTTTACAGTCAGTATCAAAACTGAAGCTTAGTTAACAGCAACATGTTAAGGAGACTTTCTGAAGCTCTAATACTCAATTCTTCATTATGCAAAGTATTCCCAAGTGTATTTTATATGGTAGTTCTTGAAACCTTATATAAATGACTGATAACTTTTTTTTTTTTTGGATCTTAGGTATTATCAGGTTTTAATTGCTAATTTCAAGCAAACTTTTTTTGCGGGTGTGCTTT
Organism: Colobus angolensis palliatus; assembly: GCF_000951035.1. Taxonomy (NCBI): domain Eukaryota; kingdom Metazoa; phylum Chordata; class Mammalia; order Primates; family Cercopithecidae; genus Colobus; species Colobus angolensis. The sequence continues at coordinate 2,170,683 of NW_012116644.1, forward strand.
ACTAGATAATTAAATTTTCCCCATCCCTACGCTCCTTGTATATAAAACCAAAACTTTCATTCGAGTTACGTTTAATAGTTTTATTTTCCTAGTATACATTTAACCATTTAAAAGGATAAAAAAATCATGTCTAAAGAAACTACATTGTGAAATCAGAACGGTGCTGGTGAGGCAAATGTGGAAAGACTAAATATTTTGGTTGAAAGGACCCTTAAAGGTTAGGTAATCCAACTGTCTTAATCAGAATAAAATCTCCTTTACAACATATTACTTTCAAGGTTAATCCAGACTTACTATCTAAATTTTTTACTAAGAACATTATAGAAGTTCCAAAATACATACCTCTTAATGGATTTGTCGCTGCATTGTTTCTTCAAATTGATCATAATGCTTTATTTGACTGCATGTGTTTTTAGTCAGGGTTCTCTAGAGGGACAGAACTGATAGAGAGAGAGAGAGAGAGAAGCTTATTAAATATTAACTTACATGATCACAAGGTCTCACAATAGGCTGTCTGCAAGCTGAGGCGCAGGAGAGTCAGTTCGAGTCCCAAAACTGAAGAACTTGGAGTCCAACGTTCAAGGCCAGGAAGCATCCAGCGTGGGAGATAGACGTAAGCTGGGAGGCTAGGCCAGTCTCTCCTTTTCATGTTTTTCTGCTTGCTTTATATTCACTGGCAGCTGATGAATTTGTGCCCACCAGATTATGGATGGGTGTGCCTTTCCAAGTCCACTGACTCAAATGTTAATATCCTTTGACAACACCCTCACAGACACACCCAGGATCGATACTTTGTATCCTTCAATCCAGTCAAGTTGACACTCAGTGTTAATCATCACAACATGTAAATTGAATGATTTTCAGATTAAGTGAGATTTTTTAAGTCTTCTGCAACTTATCCTCTTCAGCCTCCCTTAATTCCCTGTGACCCCTACCCCTTTATTTTTCCTGACATATTGGAATGCCAGTTTCAAGGCTGTAGAATATTTTAGTGTGTTCATACTAATGTATCTCTTCTGATGTTATATTTCAGCTTCTTTAATGTGCAAGAATCTCAAATGATCAAGCTTGAAATGATCTTAATCACGAATCTATAGGCATACCTGTAAATTTGAATATAAACATGAATATTTCTAAAATAAAGCAATGAAACCCAGTTTTCAGCTTTCAGATTGGCTTTGGAAGAAGTAATAGTTTTAACATGTATATATTACAATAGAAATAGTACATCTTCTTTTACCTTTACTTGCAGCTGTTTAGAGCAAGCGTTTTGGTCTTAGGACCCCTTTACAATCTATCTACAGGGAGTCATTTTGTCAAAAATTATGAAATATAAAACATAGTAATGTATAGTAAAATATAAAACATAGTAAATCATTTAGAAATAAAGTTAAAGCATCCATTATGTATTAACATATTTAACATGCTTTATCAGAAAAATAACATTATTCTCCAAAATAAAATAAACAAGCATGCACAGAATTGACAAAAAAATCCGTGATAAGAGTTACATTGTTTGGGATTTTTAAAAGTCTTTGTTGCTTCCTATATCTACTCCTAAATTTAATCTGTTGGAAGACTAAATGTCATGTACGTAGCATCTGGAAAATTCCATTGTACATTTTGGTGAATGCCATTTTAGAGATTTTTGTATGATAATCTTGGACCTTTCTTAGGAATATTATAAGTATTCTATCTGATAGTGAATGGGATGTTATTACTTCTAGCACGTTTTCTGGGAAGTTATGATTGGCTACTGGAAAGTTTGTTGCGTGATCCATTTTGTAATTATTTCTTCTGATATATATTTTTGCTGTAAATTAGATGTTTCTTTTACTGACTAAATAATATAAACTCTTTTTGTCTTTATATTTGCTTGTTGTATTTAATGCAATTGCTGATATATTTACTCATATTCATTTGCTTGTGCTTTACACTTACATTCATTTTTATCTCTATTATTGAACTTCTTCCTGATTAATAATCTTGATTTCAGCACCTCCCTTTATTAGCATTTAGTTCAGTCTTCCTTCAAGTATTGTGGTATCTCTAGAGATTATACTATTCTTGATATTATAAGCTGAATTATATCAGGCTTTACTACTACCTTAATAAACAAATTTCCTCTTATTCTTGTGATTCTAAATTAAGTTCTGCTTAGTTTATAGGCATTTCAGCCACCTTCTCATTTATTAATCAGTTTAAAAGTGATATTTAAATGTGAATCTTCATTTATTTTACCCCCTCTTGCTTTTTGTGGTATTATTATCAGATCTTTTTTACTCTCTATCTATTTAAGCTTGATAGATGATAATTTTTACTTTTATATAGTCAATATTTATTTTTACTACACATACGCTTCCATGCTTCTACTTCCCCCTTTTTAGTTTTTTTTTTTTTCTTATTGTCCTGAGTTGTCACTAAAGATCACTTTTCTCCTGCATGAATAACATCATTTTTATGTCAGTTAGTGTAGAGAAAAATTCTAACAAAACTCTATTGTGTGAAAACGTCTTATAAATCAATTTGACAGATTTGGAACAGTTACTATTTACTACTAAGGTTTTCACAACAGATGCAAGAAAACAATTACCCTTTCACTTTATGTCTGTGTGATTGTGGCAGCAAAGATTACCTGGGAAAATACAAAAGAAAACGTGGAAGTACAGTAGAAAATACAGAAAGATAATTTTTGCAACTCAAAAATTGCCTAGTAAACAGTGAAGAGCCTGCTTTACTCAAAAAGTAGTTAAAATTTGAATTAAAACATATTTTATATACCCTTGTGTTGAAGAATATCTTAATGGGAAAAGAATCCTAGGTTGACAGATATTTTCTTTCGACAAGTTATTTTGTTGCTTAATTTTTTTACTCTCTTTAACTAGGTTACACCTTTTAACCTTTGTTTGTTTTAGTGTGTTTACATTGCTATGAGCTGTTTTTCAGTTCACTAATTCTCCCTTAAACTCCCTCTAATTACCATTTAAACTAATTCATTGAATTCTTAATTTCAGTCATTATATTTTTCAATTTTGGGACATTTGTTTGCCTTATTTTCACAGTTTCTGGTTTTGCATTCTTACATTCTTAGTCTTGCATTTCATCTTCGTGAGCACATTATGCATGATGATTTTAAAATTCATGTTTGATAATTTTATCATCTTCATCTTCATTTGGTTTCTTCTGCTTTTCAACTGTTTGTTCGTATATTTTAGTAAAGACCTGTGTTTGTGTAATCCTGGTAATTTAGATGACAATATAGAGATATTGTTTATTAAAAATCATGTAGATAATTCATAGCTCTGTTCTATGATTTCCTATTGAGGATGTAATTCACTTTAGGCTGTCAGCAAGGCTAGAAACAAAGGCAGTCTTAGACCAACTTAATTTAAACTATTTGTTATTGGGCTTTGATTCTTTTGATGAATAGCCTATTTCTGAGGTGTACACATTTTTATTGGTTTGCTCATCATGGTTTCACACACAAACTAAAATTTTAAATTTTACTCTCCTTTTCGCTATCTTTAGATGTAACTTTTATACCCCATTTCCCAATGATTAAACGAGAATATTCTTCTTGCTGGAGTTTTGAATTAAAAAAATTGGAGGTCAAACATTACATTCTGAGAGAATTGTCATCACTTTGTTTCTTCATAAGCCTTAATAGGGGCTAGAAAATTGTGGTAATGATGGGAATGGAAAAGAATAGATAGGAAAGGTTCTTTGTGGGCTTTCTTACAATTAACGTAATTTCAGGTAATTTATCCCAAGGAGAGAGAAGAGATTATTACATTAAACTAATTTTCACCTGAGTGTATATTATTGTCATTTCACCTGAAGCAAGTAGGACACTAATCAAAACATCACATACTATGCTTAAATTATAATCAAATAATATTTCTAGAGCAAAACATAAAAATCAAATGATATCTCATGTAAAATAAAGGTCAAGTATATCTGTTGTATTGTTGTGGTTGATGGTGGTAGTGTAGTTGTTTAAGAATTATTTTCTTAGAAACAATTTCATTTTTCTCTTACTTTTTTATGGTATTGAGATCACTAATTATAATTATATGAGTTACTCACGAATGGTTATTTAAAAATATGAGAAGAGCTTTTGTTTCAAGACAGTCATAATTTACCATGATGACAAAGCATACATGGTGAAGACTTAACTCATAAATATTCGAGTAATGGATAGAAGAGTGAATGAATGCTAAGCAAATCCTAAATTATTAAATAGAGGAAAAGAGGGTGCTTCCAGGGTAGTAATTAATCAAACTCCCAAAGATGTAGAGTAATTATAATAACATAATGACATGAAGGAAAAAATTAATTTGAATATGTTTAGTTTCTTTAATTTCATTTTTCTAAAAGATTGAAAAAGACATATAGAACAAACAAACAAAAAAACCCAGAAACTTCTAAAAAATGAACAGGTACACATTTGAATATATTTTAATATAATTTTTATTTGATGTCTTCATGCTACCTCTGACTAAACAATGGATTTTAACCCTGTTTTTGTAATTTTATACATCTATTCATGATGTAACTACTTTTTTCATTATTAAAGAAAAGTAAATAATCATATAAATAGGATACTCTTAAGAATATTTCTTCTTTATTATATATGGTAAAGTCTGCTGTATTAGAAGGCAACAGTTAGATCCATCCATCCCAATAATTTTAAAACAATGCTTTATTTTCCTATAAAATTATACTACTTGTACAGTATACATGCTTGATATATCTACTGTGATAGCACACGTGGGCAAAATGAGTTATGTCTTCAAATAATAAAAAGTCCCTTAATGTTTTTGCAAGTTCTATTTTCTCAGTACACTTACAAAAGCTGTTCACAAGAAGACAAAAATCTATGTGCTTTTTAGTACACAATAAAAAAAAAAAAAAACACTTTCTCCTCAGAAAACTGGAGTGTCCAGTGGGCATTTGGGGATTCAAAAATATTCTTAGACTTCCTGGAATAAATGAAAACGTTTTATTTAATAGATTATTAATTCTTAGGCTATCATGAAAACTGGAGTCACTGTCACAGAAAAGTATTATGGCAAATGATATTTTTCAGTCTATTCAAGAAATAAATGCTCAGGTACTGACATTTCAGAAATGTATTTCTGAAAATGAGTTAATTAAATTTTTTCCAGCCATTCTTCTGAGAAATGACATCAATCTTCTTTGGTTATTTAGGACAATGGTAGGTATATGCTTGCATCAAGTTCCTTTTAGGATAAATACAATATCTAACTCCACAGGCCTTCAAACACAGCTGTTTCAGTAAGTATTCTAGATAGAACAACCTGGTCGCCTAAACATAGATTCCTGTCTGTGCTTGCACGTGTGTGTGTGTGTGTGTGTGTGTGTGTGTGTGTGTGAATAACATCAGCTTAAACAGAAACATGCTTAGAATCTTCGTTAATGATTTTAATAAAATGTAAAAACATACAAATGTGGCTTTATGCAACTTCAAAAAATGTAAGGAATGTTGAAAACAGGAAAAATATTGCCTGAGTCTGTTTCTGCAGCTATAACCAAATACCTTAGGCTGAGTATGTTATAAATAATATAAATTTATTTATACAGTTTTGAAGATTGTGATGTCCCATATCAAAGCATAGGCAGATTCAGTATCTGGTGAAATCTAAATCTCTGTTCCATAAATGACACTGTTGCTGTGTCTTCACCTGTTGGAAAGGCAAAAAGGGAGAAAGAGCTGCCTAGCAACTTTTTTTATAAAATCATTAACTAACTCCATTCATGAGAGCAAAGCCTTCGTGACTTAATCACCTTGTAAAGTCTTCATCTCTTAATACAATTATATTTGCTATTAAATTTCAACATATAAATTTTGAGAAAACACATTGAGAGTATAGCAAATCAAAGCAAAGTGTGCTTTGATTTTAGCTTATATTGATTGTCTATATTTAAAAATCCCAGAAAGCAAATCTAAAACACAACATAGTTATTAAAATTAATTTGACTAAAATATCATCCAATACTTTATAAATGATGTAAATTTTTTATCATGATTGTATAGGACGTTTGCATTGCTATAAAGAAATATTTGAGGCTGGGCAATTTGTAAATAAAATAGGTTTAGTTGACTCACCGTTTTGCAGGCTGTGCAAGCAAGGCTCCAGGATCTGCTTCTGAGGAGACTGCAGGAAGCCTACAATTATGATGGAAGGCAAAAGAGGAACAGGTGTTTCACGTGGCAAGAGAGAAAGCAAGAGTGGGAAGGGGGAGGTGCCACACACTTTTAAACAACCAGATGTTGCATTGACTCACTCATCACCAATGGGACGGCACTACATCATTTATCAGGGGTCCTCCCCCATTATCTAGAAACTTCTCACTTGGCCTCACCTTCAGCACTGGGGATTACATTTCAAAATGAGATTTGCAAGAAACAAATATCCAACCTATATTAATGATGATGACCTATTAAAGACAATTTTTTTATTAAAAATATATATTTGAATTTAAAATGACAATATAAGGTTTATATAAAGATAGCTTCACCAGTGATGTTCTTATCCTTGTAGACTATTATAATTATCCCAGCCTCTCATTTTTCTTTAGGCAGAGCTGAAAGTAAAACTTGTTACTGCTACATATTTAGTCTCGTTCTCAAATGACAATTTGCATTAGTGCATTACAAACAATATGAAATGTTTGGAAAAATACATCTCAAATTTAACATACATTGTAACAATACATACCAAGAAAGATTTTAAAACTGTCTTTCAGATGAAGAAGAAAGTGCAAAATATTCATTTGCATAATGAATATTTTGTGATATGTAGCACATAAGCAGAAAGGGAGCTTTCTTTTGTTTATATAAATTTTTGCATAAATCACAATAAGGTAGATATTTTGAAAATATATCTTTGAAAGGGCTCACTAAATAAATTTTCTATATTATTTTAACTGGAAGAAAGGATAAAACCTTGGTCTTTAAGAAAAACATAAGTAGTCATACGTAAATTTAAAGTCTATATCACATTTCTCTGGAAAGGCACATTTTTTGATTTATACATATATTTATTCAAATACTTTATTTGTGACCTTGGGTTTGCTACTTTAAAAAGCAAATGTTCCACATGCTCCTCAAACTTTGTTAAATCTTAATTTTAAATAATGATGATGAACAATTGTGTTGTTGAAAGAAGTAAATGAGAATCATCTTGTGTATATGCTTGAATAAATAACATTTTAAGCGCCCATTTCCTAATATGTAAAGCTAAACTAATAGTAGGACAAATATCCTGTGGTGTTTGTCATTGTTTATTTGTTTAATAAATGTTGTATACATTTAAGTTCTACAGCATGACGCTATGGAATATATAGAGATGGTAAAAGGACTACTTACTATAGTGAAGTGAAATAGCATATCATCTCACATGTTTACCAATTTTTGTTGTTTTCAGCAAGAATAGCTAAAATCTATGAATCCCAAACATGGTACAATTTTATTACCCATAGTCCTCATGTTGTACATTAGATCTCTAGAATTGTTCAATTTAAGTGTCTACTACTTTATACCCTCTGGCATATATCTTCTGATTTCCTTCCCCTTTCCCACACCTGGTAACCAATGTTTTGTTCTCTGTCTCTTCTCTGTATATTTGTTTGGTTGTTAATGAGTTAGGAACTTATTTTTCTCTCACATGCCAGAAGACTAGAACAATTTAAGTTACCATCTTTATTTGCAAGACTGGATGAGAGGTGCAAATTTTAACTATACTCATTGCCACATATAATACAGGACTTCTGTTGGTGTGGAAAAGGAAGAGAATACAATGGGGAGACAAAATCAACTTTGGCCACAAATTGTCTACCACAAGGGCTGATGCTTTTCCCAAATGACCTAATAATGTATGTGAAAAGATATGGTAAAGCTACAGATGATCATGTATATACAATCTATACTCCTTGGCTTCTCATACAAGGCTCTTTGAGAATGGGCCCCATTCTGCCTTTACCCAGCCCACGTATATTCCCCTGGAAGCATCCTTGGAGCTCCAGGTTGGACTAAGTGCTCCTCTGCTGTACTTTTAAAGTGCTCTGCCGACATTCTATTCTCTCATTCTTCCTATTACCTTGAAATGACCAGTCTATTCCTTTATTTTTCTTTTGTGACCTGTGCTGAGCAATGCCATAGCCACTGTTCACATATGGCAATGGAGCTATTGAAATAGGGCTACTCCAAACTCACATGTACTCTTCATTATAAAATAAAATGTATTAGAGTGAACACATAGTAAAAATAAAAGATATATAAAATTAATAATGATTTACACTGGTTTTATGTTTAAATGACAACATTTTAGATTTACAAAGTTAATAAAAATACACTATTAAAGTTAAGTTCACCTGTTTCTTTTGGCTTTTTAAAAAATTATTAGTACATAATATTCATACATGTTTATGGGGTAGAGGTGATATTTTGTCACATATACATTGTTGTCAATTACAGTCACCCTACTCCGCTATTAAACATTACAGATTACTCCTTCTATTTAACTGTATGTTTGTGGAAATTAACCAACCTCTCTTCACCCCCTTAACACACACCCTTTCCTCTTCTCTGTACATTTGATTTTTCTAGATTCCACATATAATATTTGCAATATTTACTTTTCTGCACCTGGCTGATTTTGCTTAATATAATGTCCGTCAGACTCAACCACATTGTGACAAATGCGGGATCTCATTCTTCTTATTTAAGAGGTTGAGTGTTACAATAAACATCAGTTACTATTATTAAATCCATTTATGCCTAGTGTTCCATTATTGAAATGCTAAGCATGTGAGAGTTATTTGTATCCTGTTGCTCAAGGTCATCACTAACGTCTGATTGCAAACATTCAAAACATTGCAATCTCAGGCACTAATTGGTTAATATATTTGAAAGTCTAGCACCATGCTTGATATAATACATGCTTAATACCTGCTAATTCCTCTTTCTTATCCAATAATATATATAATCTCAGAGTTTCATAATGTGGAAAATAAGAGGCATTAAATATATAGTAATTCCATGTAGTTTTGGTAATGTAATTTTAAAATATCTGGAATTAAGATTGTTTGCATAATGGGATAATTTAGATCAAGTTCTGATGTAGAATTTTATAATTATCAAAGTACTAATGATAAAGCAATGATAAAAAGTCGAAAATCAAGTGAAAAAGAAAGCCAACAAGCATGAAAGAAGAATCAGGAAGGGGGAAGAGAG
>NW_012116644.1:2180311-2308461 GCF_000951035.1 Colobus angolensis palliatus
GAGGGAGGGAAGGAAAGAAGGAAGGAAGGAAGGAAGGAAGGAAGGAAGGAAGGAAGGAAGGAAGGAAGGAAGGGAAAGTAGTGGGGGAGAGAGCAAGGGAAGGGAGGGAAGGAAGGAAGGAAAGGGAAGGAGCGGGGAGAGAGGGAGTGAAGAGAGGGAAGCAAGGAAGGAAAGAGGGAAGCAAGGAAGGAAAGAAGGAAGGACGGAGGGAGGATGGGAAGGGAAGTCTACTGATATAAAAGATAACCTCATTAAATCAGTCTGCACAAAAGATTAAGTCCAATCGCAGATTGACTTAATTCTATCTATATTATGCAATCTGTTTTACTCAAAGTCCACAGATATAAATGATAATCTCATTAAATAAGTCCTCACAGAAGTAAGCAGAATGTGTGACCAAATATTTGGGCATTGTGGTCCAGGCAAGTTGACATGTAAAATTAATCATTGAAATGATACCATGTTGTCAACATAGCACCCATACACATCTCCTTAAATCATACTTAGCAATCCTATTTCTCTTTGGTAATCAGAATCAATCACCTCAGAAATTACAGTAACTCCCTTCTTTGTTTATTCAGAAAGTTTCAAAGCTAAAAGTGGCCAAAACGCAGTCTTAACTTTCAGTTAAATTGAATTATTGTCTCCTGGTGGAAGCATTTCTCCCTTCGCGACTAAGATTTCTAGGCTATGAGAATTTAAGGTTATGGGAACAGGAAGCAAATATTTGCTAGAGGTCACTAAAGGTAATGATGGGTGGTGCCACTTCCATTTTCATCCTTTGATTCTTGGACATCTGAATTCTGGCATCTGTTGAGATGATGGATTAAACCCTCAAATAGCACCAGTGATCTCTTTATCAAATTATTTTCCAGCCAATTCTTGCAATTCTCTCCAGCCCATGCTTTCTTGTATTTTTCACTAAGGATAGACTGAGAGTTTTCCATATCTTCAAATTCTAGTAATTTTTTGTTTAACAATTGTTGCACTTTATCTCCCCCATCTTAATTTTACTGTAAGCTGTAGAGAGAAACCAGCAAAATTTCTTATGTTTTTCTTACTACATAAAATCAAATTGTTACACTCTCCAACACATAGCCCTAGTAATTTGAATAAAGATTCTATAAATGATAAAATTTGAGGAATTGTCAGTATTACTAGAAATGTCACAATTAAGAACATTGTCATGAACTCTTTAAAAACTGAAATACCTGTGGAAACTAGTGATAATGCTTTCCATGACTCATGGTTAATTTAGTATAATCACACAACTTAGTGGTTATTAAATAGTTGAGTAAAGTAAGTTTTTTACTTATTGTTAATCAGTATATTCATAAAAAGTACCTTTGGTTATTGGAAAGCAAAATGATTTTCTATACTAAAAATATTTTATTTTCTCTCCTTGAAGTAATATAAAAATTAACACTTAATGTAAACCTCTTGTATCTTTCATAAGTGCCTGGTGATAAGATATGCTGATTTGTTCAACTTGTATGTATACTGAGTAAAACTAAATTAAGGCCATCTAGTAAATGTTACCCTTGAGACCATTTAGCATCATGAGCTGTGAGATATTCCATTGTAGTTACCAATAAATAACACTTTTAGTCTTTTTGGGAAGTCCAAAAACATAATTAGAGAATGAGAAAACAAAGCTGATGCTCCACTTTTCCATAGTAGAATACTGTTATATACTGTGACAGGAAAATAAATCTTGGGACTCCCAAATCACTAAGCTAAAGGGAAAAGTCAAGCTGAGAACTGCTTAGGGCAAACTTGCCCCCATTCTCTTCAAAGTCATCCCTCTGCTCACTAAGATGAATGCATATCGGGTTGCCTCCTTTGGAAAGACTAATCAGAAACTCAAAAGAATGCAACCATTTGTCTCTTATCCACCTATACCTGGAAGCCTCCTCCCCACTTCTAATTGTCCTGTCTTTCCAGACTGAACCAATGTTTATCTTACATGTGTTGATAGACATCTCGTGTCTCCCTAAAATGTAAAAAATCAAACTGTGCTCTGCCCACCTTGGGCACATGTCATCAGGACCTCCTGAAGCTGTGTCATGGGCTTGCATCCTCAACCTTGGCATAATAAACGTTCTAAATTAATGAGACCTGTCTCAGATACTCGAGGATCACAGTAAGAATGTATATAGTGGAATTCTAAGCTCTCCCTTCTCTTTGGATTGGGAAGTTACTAACATATTTGATGAATTGGTTGAACCAGATTAAGTAAATATGTTTTTAAATTAGTAGAGGAGGGAATAAGTGAACGATACCAAATGTGATTTATTTTAACTTCTAGCTCAGACCAGTAATTTTTATCTGACTTTATATAAAAAATGCATTGCTATGAGAAGAAATCAACACAAATTTAGTAGCTTAAAAATAATACAACTTATTATTTTGCAGTTCTGTATACCACAAGTCTGATAGAGTTCTCGCTGGGCAAATGTCAGGTGTGAACAACGCTGCCTTGCTTTCTGGAGACACTAGGTAAACATCTATTTCCTGCTCACTAGAGTTACTATCAGAATTTAGTTCCTGTGGTTGTAGACCCAAGATTCCTGTTTCAATGCTCATTGTCAGCTGAGAGCTGTTATCAGCTTTTAGAGGTTGTCCACATTCCTAATCTCAAGGTCCCCTTTCTTCATCTTCAAAGGCATAAAAGATGAATCAAATCTTCCTCATATCATCTCTCTCTCACTCCTCTGTCTCCCTTTGTTCTTAAGAGTACACGTGATTAGATTGTGCTCATCCTCCAAATGCAGAATAATTTTCTTATTTTAAGATCAGCTAATTAGTAAACTTAATTCCATCTGCAACCTTAATTCCCCTTGGGCACATAATTTTAACTTATGAAAAAGTTCTGCAAATTAAGAAATGGCATCTTTGCATGAACATTATTCTGCTTACCACAGAGTTCAGAAGAGGTAAGGTTTTCACATTTTTGTAAAGAAGCTACTTTATTAAAGGTATGGGCAACAACTGGGGACACAAACAATGCTGCTTCAGCATAGACATTAGAGCTCTTGTGATGAATGTGAGCAACGGAAACAAAAAACAGTCATCCTGAAATAGATTCTCAGCAGAGAACTTTGGGCACTGGGGTTAGAGAAGAGAAAGAAAAAACACTATTACAGCTATCATTATTATATTTGTTCATGAAAAGTTATTTGGAGATGCCCTAGAACTAAAGATAAATTATCCTGTTAGTACTCTGTTGCATACATCACTCTATAGTATGTAAGGCTGTCTAAAGCGGCTGGTAGTCCATTGTTATGTAATTTGGGGAAAGAGAGCATAAACATTGTGTTATTAGCCTATTAAAAGGTTCTTCATGCATTTCCTGAGGTAGCCTGGAGGAATAATTTCAAAATGAATAATAAAACAATGCTAAATCTGCAAATTCTTGCTTTTAAATATGCAAGCTGATAATTACTGCCTCCTAAAGAAAATTAAAGAGTCTCAGTATAACATCAATGAGAAGCATAGCTAGAACATTAGCAAGAATGAGAGTTCTAAGCAATGCCATGTTAAATCGCACACATCCCCAAAATGCAGATTAACAACTCAATAACACAGAGGACATATATAAGAAATAATCCATGGCCCCGGGCGTGGTGGCTCACACCTGTAATCCCAGCACTTTGGGAGGCTGAGGCGGGCGGATCACAAGGTCAGCATGTCGAGGCCTTCCTGGCTAACACGGTGAAACCCTGTCTCTAATAAAAATTACAAAAAATTAGCCAGGCGTGGTGGGAGCCTGTAATCCCAGCTACTCGGGAGGCTGAGGCCAGAGTATGGTGTGAACCCGGAAGGTGAAGCTTGCAGTGAGCTGAGATCGCACCACTGCACTCCAGCCTGGGCAACACAGTGAGACTCTGTCTCAAAATAATAATAATAATAATAATAATAATAATAATCCATGGCTTCCTACCAGGTTCTTGATATGAGCTTAGGTGTGAAAAAGGTGGGCATGTGAGAAATACCAGTGCTTCATCCTCTTCAACAAACAAGAACAAACATACGCAATTTAGGAACTTCAGACATTAGAATAAGTCTTGACAATAAACTATTTCTTAAACAAATTCAAAATCTCTGGTTATTGTCCCTGTCTGATCTTTGAATTTGATTTCCCAAAATAGATTATTTATTTTTCTGCCTATGTATATCTAATATTTTAACTATGAACTATTTACTATGAATTAATCTGTATCTCTAAAAATGTAAAATTTAACTTTCCTGCTATTATTGGATACTATGTAGATTAAGTAGGCATGTTTTTAACACTTGCATAGTTATCCTTATTTTTCAGTAAAATTCTGTAGAACTAGAATATCAACAATCTAGATAAAATTATAGTTCTATGTTTCATAAAATGTTCTGCTACAATTCACATATTTTTATCATGTGGTTGTAGTAATGAAACATACTGTGTATCTAACAAAAACCTGGCATTTGAAAGTTATGTATAGACACTTAGAAACATCACTGTGAAGTGATATCAGTACAGTGACAGAGGAAGGACCACTAAAAATTATTTCCTCCGTAAATCAATGATAATACTGGATAGAATTGTAAGAATATTTTTTTTTTTTTTTTTTTTTTTCCAGAAATCTGAAATTGACCAAGGCTTGCAGCAATGCAGGGAACATTTACTCATGAACAATAGCTCAATCTCAGTAAAAAACAGTAAGAGTTTCCCGGGCACTGTGGCTCACACCTATAATTCCAGCACTTTGGGAGGCTGAGGCAGGCAGATCACCTGAGGTCAGGAGTCTGAGATCAGCCTGGCCAACATGGTGAAACCCTATCTCTACTAAAAATACAAAAATTAGTCAGACGTGGTGGGGGGTGCCTGTAATCCCAGCTACTCGGTAGGCTGAGGCAGGAGAATCCTGGAACCCAGGGGATGGAGGTTGCAGTGAGCCAAGATCATGCCATTGCACTCCAGTCTGGGCAACAAGAGCGAAACTTCTTATTTCTACGAAGTTCCATGGTAACTTTGAAGACTGACAGCCCCACAGTCGAGGTAAAAACAACCAACCCGTTAGCCACCTGAGGCGGCAGATGGGGTTTAACATGTTTCAATGCCTCATGACTTGATAATTATCATTATTCGCACTTTCAAGTGGTTTCCTGGAAGAATCTACTATGATTGACGTATTTGGCCTTACACAGAGCTTATCCAGTATAAGAACCCCTTTCCATGGAAGCATTGTCAATAACAATTGAAAGTAATGGTTAACTTTGTGGCTGCATGGGACAACAGATAACAGAGCAAATAATAGATAAATTAAAAAGCTTGAAAGGAAAAGGCAGAGAATGAGATGATCATAGGGCTTGGGAATATTCTGAAATATTCCTGAGAATCTAGAAGACCATTTGTATTCATAGGACCATGTGCATACTGGGTTTGAGCACAGGCTAAGGAAAGACATTAGAAGGATCCTAGCTCCCATCTCTAAATCACATAGAGGCTCTGATTGATTAAAAATTGAAGGCTGAGGTAGAGTTGTCAAACACATGAGGAAATGGAGAAGGCTTACCCCAATAACTCACACAGAGGCTCTCAGCAAAGCTTGTGAAATTTATTGGTAATAGGCATTTAAGAAAATGCCTGTGGAAATATTAGCTGACCACTAAACTAACCAATCAGAGGCCTCTTTGTCCATGAATTATGAAGAATACTGACATTACTGAATTATATTAAAAAAAGCAACAAAAGCAATAACAAACTTTGGGGAGGAAGAAGAGTGCAATTTTCATAGTTATTACTTTATATTATTTAAAATACTGTTTTTGACCAAAAAGTTAAAATATGCAAAGAAACAAGAAAGTATGGCTCATGGATGTGAGCACAGAAAGAATTTCATTGAAATTGTCTCTGAAGAAATACAGATGCCATAATTACTGAACATAGATTTTACATTAGCTTTTTATAATATGCCAAAATGATTAAAGAAAGCATGTCTAAAGGATTAAAGGATGAGAATGGTGTTCCAACAAATAAAGGATATCAATGAAAAATAGAGGCAACCAACTGAAAATTCCAGAGTTAAAGAATATAATTATTGAAATAAAAAATTTAATAAAGTTGATCAATAACACATTAATATTTGACCAGGTAAGAGGATTAATGGACTTGTAGATAGGTTAACTAAAATGATATACTAAAATGAATAGAAAAAAAATGAATGAGAAAATTTGAGCAGAGGTTCAGAGACCTATGGAACACCATAAAGGACACTGACAACACATAATAAGTGGTCCAGAAAGAGAGGAGAGAATATTTAAAAATAATGGCTGAAAACTTCACAAATTTGATGAAAATGTCATATATATTGTGAAGTTTTATTATTATATGAAGGACTCATAACTCAATATTTGAAGGGCAATCTAATTTTTTCAAAAATTGACAAATAACTTATATTAACATCTCCAAAGAAAATATGCAAATAGCCTGTAAGCACATAGAAAGATTCTTAGCATCATTGCTATCCATGAAGTGCAAATCAAAACTACAATAAGATACACTTCACTTCCACTAGAATGCTTGTAATTAAAACACAGAATAACAAGTATTGGTGAGGATGCACAGGTATTGGAACACTCATAAACAGTTGATGGAAATGTAAAATGGTACAGCCACTTTGGAAAAAAATTGACAGTTCCTCAATAAGTTAAGCAGAATTAACACATGACCAAACAATTTCCCTCCTAAGTGTATATCCCAGAAGATTAAAAACATGTTCACAGAAGAACATGTGCATGACTTCATGGAAGTATTGTGCATAATAGTTAAAAAATGTAAACAATCCAAATGTTCATCATCTGATGAAGAGGTAAGCAAAATGTAATACAAGCACAGACTGAAATAAGATGGACAAAGATGGAGTGGTGATATATACTCCATAATAATGTAACCCTAAAAAAAATTATGCTGCCTGAAAGAAGCCAAATGCATAGGCCAAATATTCTGTAATTCCATTTATATGTAAAATCCAAAATAGGCATTTTCATAAAGAAAGACAGTGCACTAGTAGTTTCTATGGGAGACAGGTGTGGAAGAGGGAGTGTCTACTAATGAGCATACACTTTTCTTTGGGTATGATGAAAATCTACAATTAGTGTTGATGTAGCCATGGCTGTACAGCTTTGTGAATATGCTAAAACAAGGTGAATGGTATACTTTAAAAGAGTGAGTTTTATTGTACTTGAATTGTACTTCAATTAAAAACATACCATATTATAATCTTAGTTAAAATTAGTATAAAAAGCAATTGAGCAAATAAACTGAAGCTTAAATATGTAGTTAGGAAAATAAATTATAGTTCTCTAGATCTAATTACACATTTAGGACTAAGAGGTAGATGAACTTTATATTGTTTTAAAAAATTTCTCCATGATGACTAAAATTATGACTCTCTAATTTTTCTTATGTAAAGCTCAACTGAAGCTCATAATAGGAGGGGGGATTCACATTAATGTATTTTATATAAATTTTAGGCTTAACAATTGTTGAAGGAAGTCTATTAATGGCTTAGATTGGTATTTCAGTGGCTAGTTAATTGAAGATGTCATACTGAGAAGAGATTTGGGGTTTTGGTAATAATACTCTTTCCATTTATATATAAATCTATGCAAAGATTTCTTAGTTAATAAACATTATGACTATAATCCTGCATACTTAGATATAAATTCTATGTTTACAATTTACTTTCCAAGCTTACCTAGAATTTGGGAAAATAATATGTATGGTATGACTAAAACTTATAATATACAAATGTGTTATTGAAGTAAAAATATTTCTAGAAGGGATATATTGTTAACTAAAATCATTTGTATGAATTAGTAACATGAAAACATGTTTTATATATTACATTTACATACAGGCATCTTATCTATTGAAATATAAAGTAATATTATACTTTATATTTTTCACATATCTGACATATTCACAGAAATGTTTTTATTTTCTGTCATATTGACAATTTCTAATAGAAGTTGAAAACTAATTTTCAGGATATTATGAATAAAATTCCTCTTTAAAGACATCTGTGACTTTAAATTATATTTTGCATCCCATGAGGAAGCTGTTAATAAGCACTAATACTTATCTAGGGAGTTTCTATATTTAAATATAAAAGTAATAGAAGTCTAAATAGTCAGCATGATATTTACTTCAAATCACTGGTATGAGTTTCAGAGAAATGATGGTTTCCAAGGAAACTACTAGAAAAATATTGCAGGATGAATTATGTCCTTTTAACATTTACATGTTGAAACTCTACCTTCCAAGACTGCAGAATGTTATTGCCATATTATGGAGCTGTAACTTTAAAGTGATGATACCATTATAATGAGACTTTTAGAGTAGACCCTCATCCAATTTGACTAATATCCTTATGAGAAGAAGAAATAGTGACACATAAACACCAGGTATTTTCAACCTTTCAGAAACACCAAATTTTCAATGCCCCCATCCACCACTCTCCAAATTTATATACTGAAGCCCAAAAATCCAACGTGAGTGTGTTTGGAGATGAGACCATTCAAAGGTAAGTAGGATTAAAAGAGGTTATAAGGATGGAGCCCTGGTCAAACAGGATTAGTGCCTTTACAAAAAGAGACAATAGAGAGATTGCGTGCTCTCTCTCTCTGTCACTCTCTTTCTCTTTGTGTAATGTGAGGACACAGAAGGAAGAGAACCATCTGAAAGCCTCAAAGAGCCCTCTCCAGCAACTGAACTGACTGGCATCTTAACTTTGGATTTTCAAGTCTCCAGAACTCTGAGAAAATAAACTTCTGTTCTTTAGACAACTAAGTTTACAGAATTGTATTATGACAGCCAGAGCAGACTGATGTCAAAGATACACACATACAGAGGAAAGACCATGTAAAGACACAGGAAAAGATTGGCCCTCTTTAAGCAAGAGAGACGTCTCAGAAGAAATCAAACCTGCTGGATCCTTGCTCTTAGACTTCAAGCTTTCAGAACTTTGAGAAAATAAAATTCAGCTGTTTAAACCACCCAGACTGTGGTATATTGTTGTGGCAGCCCTGTCAAACTAATGTAAATATTGTATGTTATCTTACTATCACAATATTTAGTTCAAACACAAAGTAAAAAAGTAATAATTTATGATATTATGTTAATAATATCAAATGAGAAGAAATAAGAAATAACTGAGGAATCTCTTTCAAATAAATATCATTGGTT
The DNA here is from genome assembly GCF_000951035.1 of Colobus angolensis palliatus. Lineage (NCBI taxonomy): Eukaryota > Metazoa > Chordata > Mammalia > Primates > Cercopithecidae > Colobus > Colobus angolensis. The sequence goes on from NW_012116644.1 coordinate 2,189,541, forward strand.
TTTACCTCATCATTAAGGCAAATACTGACATTTTTAGAAAGACAAAGTGAAGGCCGGGCGCGGTGGCTCAAGCCTGTAATCCCAGCACTTTGGGAGGCCGAGACGGGTGGATCATGAGGTCAGGAGATTGAGACCATCCTGGCGAACATGGTGAAACCCCGTCTCTACTAAAAAATACAAAAAAACTAGCTGGGCGAGGTGGCAGGCGCTTGTAATCCCAGCCACTTGGGAGGCTGAGGCAGGAGAATGGCGTGAACCCGGGAGGAGGAGCTTGCAGTGAGCTGAGATCCGGCCACTGCACTCCAGTCCGGGTGACAGAGCGAGACTCCTTCTCAAAAAAAAAAAAAAGAAAGACAAAGTGAATAATATATTGATACAATCACATAAGAAGGAGAGAGATAAAACCTTAGACTAACTAGCTACTAACATGCCACTATTTTTGCAAAAATTATTCATCTCTTTCAATAAAATAGAAATTTTAGAAAATCAATAGTTGATTCTTGGTGAGAAAACAATTTCTTGTTTAAAAATTAGTCAAAATGGGTGTCGTTTTAAACTTGACTTAGAAAGTATATAACTTTTTTTCTATTTCATACCTACAAATGTTGATAAGAGATAAAACAGTCACAGAAAAATAGTACAAATCTCACTTGTAAAATTTTGTTTAGAACAGAAAGAAAAGTTACCAAAGGAAAAAATAATATGTCTTTTATATGTCTATATCTATAGATAGATATATTTCCACTAATGGGAAAAAGTATAGTGTCAGTATCAATTAAAAAAAAAGAAAACATTGTAGAAAAAAATAGAACTTAAAGATAAAAATATAAGAAGTTACATATATGGGAATTTAAAACTATGTTTAAAACTATGTTAAATTGCTGGGAATTTAACAGCAATATTTAAGTATAAAACATAAGGATTCAGTATATAAAAATATATAAATTCATATCTTTAAAAATTACTTTAAATTATATTTTAATGTACACAATAAGGAGTCTAGAATTTGAAATTATTAATAAAATGAGTTTATAAACATGTATTTTTTTTTTTTTTTTTTTGAGATGGAGTCTCGCTCTGTCGCCTGGGCTGGAGTGCAGTGGCCGGATCTCAGCTCACTGCAAGCTCCGCCTCCTGGGTTTACGCCATTCTTCTGCCTCAGCCTCCCGAGTAGCTGGGACTACAGGCGCCCGCCACCTCGCCCGGCTAGTTTTTTTTGTATTTCTTAGTAGAGACGGGGTTTCACAGTGTTAGCCAGGATGGTCTTGATCTCCTGACCTCGTGATCTGCCCGTCTCGGCCTCCCAAAGTGCTGGGATTACAGGCTTGAGCCACCGCGCCCGGCCTAAACATGTATTTCAAATAGTCTTATATAGGGTTGTCTGTAAAATAAATCAATTTTCTACAAAAAACATGAGCAAAAGGAAATTTTAGAAATTATTATCTGAGAACCCTAATAAATGCAATAGATGAACACAATAAGATTATTAAAAAACATCAGTCAATGCATAAGGTAAAGTGAATTAAATAAAATTGCATCCTAAATTACATTTTCTATAAAAATCTAAACACTTGATGTTTGTGCATATATTCTACCTCAAATATATTCTATCCAGACAGAAGCATTATTTTGTTCTTTAAATGTTTAATATATTTAAACATTTGGAGACTACAATGCCCATCCTTACAACACCTAAAAGTGTGGATTGTTTTAATTTGCATCTTTCTAAAGATTGATTATTAAATAATGTGACAATTTAGTAATTTTCAATGTAAAATGATTGATGGAGGCTTTATGTCTTAGACACCAGAACAAACTGTAAACAATTACGTTTACTTTATTCTTTTGATCACTCATAATTTACCAGTTGTGACGCCTAGAACAACACAATCCATTGCATTTTTCTCTAGGTGACAGTGGGCAGGTAGATAAACCTTATTGTGTTGCAGCTTTTACATTCCTGTTGTTTGGCAAGCGGGAGAAAGTGTTACAACTCTTTCACTCTCCCGCTGGCAAGCTCCGAATTCTTGTCTCATGACCAAGATAAATAAGGCACATAGACACCAGAGAGTAAATAAGGCTAAGTTGGGTTTATTTAGCAACAGAAAAGCTCTCAGTAAGAGAGGGGACTCAAAAGAGGGTTGCCAGATGTGAGGCTAAGTAAAGGGTTTTATGGAATGGAAGGGGAGGAGAATGGTGAATTTTCTGCAGACTGTATTGGAGAAAGCACCACTCAGAAGGAGGTATGATAGTGCAAAGAACCACTGGAGGCAGAGGTGAAGGCTTGGCCCAGTAACTTATCGTGGGACCAGTCAGGGACTGAATTGAAGGCTTGGCCTGGGAATTTGACCCAGGGCAAGTCAGGGGCTGAAGTAAAATCTTGGCCCAGGACCTTGGCCTGGGATTAATCAGGGGCTGAAGTGATGATTCATCATGTGTAAATGAACACTCAGACCATGACCAATCACAGAAAGATAGGTATATGTAAAATAGGTGAAAAGTAAGAAACTAAGACACATTGAGGAGAGAGAAGTGTATCCCATAAGAAGTGGAATTTGTTCACCTGTGTTTATAGATTAACCATTTCCATTCAAGAACATGTGCTCTTTCTTATTTGCGGCCTGCAGTTTGGTTTTCAGGCTGTTCTTTATTTGAAGAAGTTTTACCAAGGACCATGCTAACTGCCTGACTAACTGGTTTCTTCCTTTCTACTCTCTCTTTCTCCCCTCAGGAATGGAGACCCTAAATGATGTTAGGGAGGTAGGGTGATGGTTTCTATGGCTACTTCCTGTTGGAGAGGGATGTTTTGTGGGGAACAATAGCTAGGGCTCCTCCTGGGGCCAGCTTAAGTGTCCTCAGAAGAAAGGCATGTCCACGTGTGATTTCATTTGCATCACCATCTGGAGCTTGATAGCCTCTATATGAGAATAAATAGTTTGGATTATAGCATTGATTATAACAAGGCCCAAACATTAACACAATACATACAAGTAAAAGAAGTCCTACTAAAGGAGCTAACTGGATCAAAAAAGAACCACAGTTCTTCTAATGTTTTTGGTTTACACATGTTCTTTCTTACCCTCTAGACTCTCGTGCTCTTAGCAATTATGAATGTGGTGTTGTAATATTTGAGGCCCCTCAGGTATGGTCCCTTCCCTCTGCTTTTAAAACAGAGGGCGTTATTCTGTTAACTTTACCCAGTGTAAGGGTGCGAGTCTTGAGTGTCTTTTATAAGGTGATATAAAAGGCAAGCTATCTCACTGTACTTGGGTATCCACAATATATAAAATCCTTTAATGCACAAGAATCCTCCTAGCTGTTTGAGGGTTTCAGGAAGTGGAAGAAAAGAGATGGGTTTAATTCTCTCCTTGTCTAATTCTCTGGTCCCTTCTGATAGGACTAGCCCTAGGTATTTTGCTGAAGTCCGAAAGAGCCAAGCCTTAGATTTTGAAACTTTAGATTCTTTGTCAGCTAAGAAATTAAGAAGAGCCTTAATGCCTTCTTGAGAGGCTTCCTTGGTTGGGGCACAGAGGAACATATCATCTACATATTTTAAAACTTCAACCTGAGGATGAGAGAAACTAGAGGCATCTTTTTTAGGGCTTGTCTGAACAGGCTGTCTCAGAATCCCTGGGGCATTACAGTACAGATTAATGGGTGGTCTGATTAGCGGAATCTTCAAATGCAAAAAAATATGAGGATTTAGGGTACAATGGTATACAGAAAAAAGGCATCCTTCAGGTCCAAAACAACCGAGCCACTTAGTTCCCTCAGGTATTTGAGGTGGCAGGGTATAAAGATTGGGAACTACCAGAGGAATTGGACAACATCCTTATAAATGAGGTAGAGGTTTTGGACTAGTCTCCATTCCCCCATTGGGTTTTTGCACCCCTAATATTGGGATGTTGCAGGGGCTGTTGCATGATCTGAGACCTTGTGTTCTTAAATTATCAATAATAGCTTCTAGCCCTTTTCTACCTTCTGGTTTTAGGAGATATTGCTTCTGGTTAGGGAAAAAGGCAGGGGTTTTAAGGTGGATCTAGGCAGGCATAGCTGTTATAGCTCAGCCGATTCTTCATTGGGTTTCCCAAACCTCCATGTTAATGTTGGTTTCCACCAGAGGGAGACAAAGCATTTTTCCTGGAGCCATAAGGATGGTGGCTCCCATAGAGCTAGAATATCTCTACATGGCAAGGAAGTTGGACTTCAGGCATGATTGAAAAGGCATGAGTAAACAGCAGTTTGCCCCCCAACTACAACTGAGGGACCAAAATAAATATTGGGTTGAGGGCTTTCCTGAGATGCCCATCATCATTATGTTATGGGAGAAAAGAGAACTGAAAGATTTGCTCCAGTGTCCAAAAAAAAGTTTACCTTCTTCTCTTCCAACTCCAGAATCACCCAGGGCTCCTGAATAGTGATGGCAGTCTGAGCCATTGGAGGTGGAGAATTAAGTCCTGGGACCACTCAGTCCTGCTAGGTGATTTGTGAGTCTGGTCCTTGATCTGGTGGCCTATGTCCCAGGGACAGTCTGCTTTCTGGTTGTCTCCACCACAGGATGTACAGGGTTAAGATGGGTTCCTTTTAGTGCTTTGGCAATCCTTCCTAAAGTGCCCTGACTTGCCACGCTGGTAGCAATTAACAGGTGATGCTTAGCGATCCTAAATTTTATAGGCCTGTAATGCAGTCACTAGAGCCTCTGTCCATTTGTGTGCTTCCTATTCTCCTGGGCCTCCTCCTGGTTCCCATTTTGGAAGACTGGAGTGGCCATATTCAGGAAGTTCTCTCAGATGCTCTCTGGTTCCATGTTCTGTTTCTGTAACTTTTTCTGATATCAAGGGTTACCTGAGTAATAAACTTGTCTTTGAAAATTAGCTGTTCCTCAACCAAATCAGAATAAAGAGAGGTGTGTTTTGCTAAAGCTTCTCTCATCCTCTCTAAAAAGGCTGAGGCATTTTCATCTAGTTTCTGATCTAGCATGGAAGCTTGAAGTAGTTAACAGGTTTTGCTCTGGACCTCCTCCATAAACTCTCTATTCTCTAGTATGCACGTCTAAAAATGGTTTCTCTTCCACTCATGAGAAATGGTTTCTCATCCTTGTGGGATCACAGGGGTTCCAATTAAGGTTTTCCAGGGGCACTGTTTCTCTTTCCATCGGGTATGTGATTTCTAGTTCTTTCTCACCTTCCTCTTTTCTCAACTAGTGATAGGAGAAATACTGTTGGTCTCCAAATTCCTCTGCTGCCTGCAGGGCTGCCTATCTCTCAGCAGCAGTTAGTGTTTGATTTAGGAGCAACATAACATCTCTCTATGTAACTCAGACTCTTGGGTTAGGCTTTGGAAAGCCTCTATATATTGATTGGTGTGATAAGACAACTTGCCTAAGTCTTGCTTTATTTTTCTAAGGTCCTGCAATCAAAAGGGAACTTGGACCCTGGTGGTACCACATCCATCAGACATTTTCTGTAGGCATAACAATGAAGTCAGGTGTTTCTTGGGTGGTAGAGCTGGTGAAACTGATGACATGGCTAGAGAGGTTCCAGGAAGGGGGCTGTGAAAAAGGGCTGGAAGATCCACGAGTTGCAGATGAGGGTGGAATCAATCCTACAATGTTGACAAAGATCCAGGTTGTCTCACAGGGCAAAGAAAGTTTGTACATAGGGGGTCTCAGATCATTTGCCCTCCCAACTGTAGAAAACATCTAGTTATTAGAGGGTATTATAATCAACACTTCTCTCAGGATGCCTGGTGTCTTCACCCTACAGTTGGTAAGATGGCCATTCCCAAGTGCAAAGACTGTGAAGTGCTTTCTGAGGGTCAAAGGATTTTCACATTTTCAGAATGCATTTGAGAGCTGTACATGCTAAAAAAGGTTTGTTGAGAAAGAGAGGGAAGAAAACGCATTCCTTATTCTCCTTCCCCTTTTTGGAGTAACCTAGGATGGACAGAGAAAGACAGAAGTGTCCCTTTCTCCTCTCTCCCTCCCTGTGACCTCTGGGTCCCAGTGACCATTACAAGCTCTGTTCATGGATGCAAGTGTGACCTTTACCTATGGATCCAGAGGAGTCAATTGGTAGGACTAGTCATGCTCACCTGATCAATGCCCTAGCTTTCTGCTGGTGGTTTCTCATTAGTTTCCTAGATACTTTTGAACCATAAGACTCCCAAGTTTCCCTACATGGGGCTTGCAAGAGGTTATGCCACAGTTGTGTTTGGGCAAGACTCTTTAATGGAGGGAGTGTCTTAACCGTATTCTTACTTCCTCTAATGACAGCTCAGGTAAAGTTATTAATTCCTAGAGAATGAGGCCAATTAACTGCTAGACATGGAATTCCCTTTGTATTCAAGTGCCAATGGAACTGGATGTACAACAGGTGCCTCAAAAGAACATAAGGCCTGAATGGCTGTTCTTCCTGTGATGGGCACTGCACTGAGACTAAAATTGTCTCCCAAGGGTGGCTTCCTCTTGAGGGTTGAAGGTGGAATTTTGCTGCTTACAGATGTGGCATGGAGCCTGGAACCTAATAGATGAATGTAAGAGAGAGATAAATTACAGAATTAGAGGCCTTGGACAAAGGGCTGATAAGGCCCTCTAAGGAAAGAGATCCCATCTCTCCAACTACCTTGGTAAAGTTTGAAATGTGAAGTTGTAACTTTGTCTCCAAATATTTTCCAGGCAGAGGTTGAAAAGAGAGATATGGGGCTTGATAGTCTGTTCCAATAGTATGCCTCCCAATAAGGTAAAATTAATTTGTTTAATAGATAAACTGTTTAAATTCACTGGGCAATGCTGAGTTCTTATATGGAGCAAAAAAATCAACCAAAATGGAGAGGAGAGTATTCACTCAGGATGAAATATTCCCTTATACAATGCTATAAATATATATTGCCGTGGCAAAAAGGTCCTTACTCAGTGAAAACTTAGACTGAAATACTGAAATCCTGCTCTCTCAAGAAAATTACAAAAACAGCAATTATTTGTGTTATAATTCGGATTACTAAGGTGTTTGCTGATTCTACCCTGGAAGATTATGTTCCTGGGCTGCAAAAATCACCCACATTATGGTATATAAAGAAGGAATAGGAGACCTGATGGCTGTGAAGGAGACAATGAAAGAAAATGAAATAGGAAAGACTGGAACTCACGGTTCCAAAACGCTAATGGGCTGTTGCGGGCTGGAGTTAGTCCAGGGGCCTTTAGGTACACTGAAGGTAGTCTTGTCAGAAACCTTCAATTGCTCTAGTACCTACTTCCAATCCCACATGACAGCTAGATCATTCATGAAAGGAAATTGGACTGGAACAGAGCAAACATTCCTGACACCTGAGGGCAATGGGGGATTGACAAAGATGTCTCCATCAAGACTGTTGTTTGAGTCATGTAAGGCTGCTACCCATGCTATCTGCTTTTAACTGGCTTAAGGGGGCTCAATGTTTTGTTTAATCTTATTTTAAAAACTATGGACTAGATGCCTCAGAAATGAAAGTAAAGAATGGGAGGTCTGCTCTTACACTCCCTTCTGATGAAGGGAACATGCCAAGAATGTTGCATCTTTTTCACTCCTGTTGCTTAGTGAATCAGAGAAAGTGCTGTAGCTCTTTTACTACCCTTGCTGGTGAGTTCTGAGTTCTTGTACCAAAACCAAGAAGAATAATGCACATAGACACTGAAAGTGAGTAAGGCAATATTGGATTTAGTAAGTGACAGAAAAGCTCTCAGCAATGAGAGAGGGCCCAAAAGAGAGTTGCCAGATATGATTCTGAGTCTGGGGTTTTTAATGGACTGGAAGTGGAAGACTTTGCTTACTGGTCTGTGGGCCATCTTGGAAAAAGCACCGCTCAGAAAGAGGTATGATAGTATGACAAACCAATTAGAGGGAGAGGTGAAGGCTTGGCCTGGGACCAATCAGGGACTGAAGTGGAAGCTTGGCCTGGGTCCTTGATCTGGGACAAATCAGGAGCTGATGTGATGACTCATCCCATATAAATGAAGACTCTACCCAGAGCCAATCACAGAAAGGTAGGCATATGTGATATAGGTGAAAACTAAAAGACTAAGAGTGCCAAGGAGAGAGAAATGTGTCTAAAAACGAAGTGAAAGTTGTTAATCTATGTTCACAAAGTAAGCACTTCCATTCAAGGATGTGGGCTCTTTCCTATCTGAAGCCTGCACTCTGGTTTTCAGGCTGTTCTTTGTTTGAAGGAGTTTTACCAAGGACCCACCCTAACTGCCTGCCTGACCAGTTCCTTCCTTCCTTCACCCTTAATTGGGTATTCTTTGTTTCACATTTATTATAAGTGGTACTAATTTTAAGAAGTGAATAATTTTACTAATCAATTAATTTAAAGTATGAAGACTACACTTCTAGAAAGTGGTTGTGGCTGCATTTTGGTCATTTGAGGTTCATACTTACACTAAATCAAAATCGTGAGCATGAATAGAGAATATTTTTCCTAATCTATTGATTTACTTTCATTTCGATATCTATCGGGGTTTCAAATTGAATCATTCAAGTAAATGAGGTAATGAAGCTTTAATTATACAAGAAGGATTCTTGAATATACAGTCGTGTATGATTATACATTAGAACCCTGTTTATTAGAGCATTTAATTTAAATTCTATAATTATTTTAATGCCTGAAACATGAATGAAGCATTTCAAAATTTTGTTTATGGATTCAAGACTCAGAAATATAACCTTTGTAAAATAAGTATTTGTTTAATTGAGTGTAATTCTTAACCTTGTGTTTTTAATCTCATTATGATAACTTTGTAAATGTACATTCTTAAAGTGTAAAATATAGAAATAAAACAAGCAGAATAAAATGGGACAAAAATATAAATCTTCTCCTCGCTCCCCAGGTATGTAAAAATTCTCATGATATTCCCAATCAAGTCAGTTGAGTTTTGCCAACAGTGCATCCTTTCTTAGTTATGCCCCTGAAAAATACATTGCTTTTTATCCCTAACAAACTCTAAAAACCAATGACAAGAAAATTAATGCTTAACTACCCCAAAATGTACAGCAATAGAACACTTAACTAGTACCATGGGAGAGAATGTAATTCAATAATGACTTTAGACAAAATAATAATGGACTAATGATATAATAATGTAATTTTGGTATCTACATAAAACATTTTGAAAATATAGAACTTAAGCAAAAGATGTTATAAAAATAAGAAGATTTGGGGGCACTGATCATGGTTTCATTTCTTACTCATATTGAAATTTGAGATTTTAGAAAAAAATTGCAATGTGCAATTGAACAGTTGGTTAATTAGAGGGTGAAGATGAAAAATATTTAGTAGACTGTATATTGACTCAATGTATCAAAATGATAACTTCCTGGAAAAGGATAAAGAACATTCAGAAAGACCTGAGATAATTCATTTTGCAAAATACACTTTCAAACAAATAAAATGACTTTGAATCATTTCTTATGATTTTAAAAATATCAAAATATATGACATTCAGGGGGAAACAAAAATGCAATTTAAGTAAATTTAAAAGATAGTGTTTTTCTATAAATTTGAGGTGAGCAGAGAGACAAAGTTACCTTCAAAAGCATCAGGAGTGTTTAAACAATGAAACAGACAGTGCCTGATTGAAGGAGGCTAAGTAAACATGACAACTCAATGTAAAGTAGTAGCCTGGTCGGTATTCTGGAATAGAAAAAAATAAAGTTGTGGAAAAACTGATACAATCCAAGTAGAGTCAATAGTTTGATAGTATTTCACTGATATGAAATCCTTATTTTGACAAATTTCCCATGGCTATGTAAGACATTAATATTTAGAAATCTTAGATGAAGAATATTTGGGTGATCTTTGTGCTCTAGTTTTTACTTTTTTGAAAGCCAAATTTATTTCACCATGAAAAGTTTTATATAAAAATGCTCTGAAACAAAAAAAAATCGCATAACTGTTTGTGTGTGTGTCTATCTGGACAATCATTCTGTTTTATTTATATATATATATATATTCTTATCAATTTTAATTCTTATAAATCTCTCTCTTGAACACTGTAGCTAAATCAGGTTGTATAAATCTTTTAACTATAATCATCCATTGTAAAATCATTTTGGCTACTTTGTATTTTTATATCAAATTTTCTTATTAATGTTTACCTAAAAATGAAATAAAAATCTTACTGGGATATTGAGATTACTCCAATTTTAGAAATTAATTTAGAATAATTGGTATTTTTAAAATTTGGTTATTTCAATCCTTCAACATATATTCATTAATGGGTAGCATAAAGAAAATGTGGTGTGTGTATATGCAAACATACACATACACACACACAGATATAACTACTTAGCCATAAAAAAGACTGAAGTTATATGTTTTGCACCAACATGGATGGAACTGAAGGCTATTTTCTCAAGTAAAATAACTCAAAAAGAGTCCAAACTAATAATACAGTAGTTATAACTACAATGTGTGCCTATGTGACCCTAGTGGAAGCATTTTCACCAGCTCCCACCACTAGGAACAGAATCCCAGACATCTGATTCAGCAAAGTCTAAGGATTTATGGTTTTAAAACAAACAAAAATTCCCCACTAAATTAAATGCTTCACTAAATTATTGGTTTATATGTTACTGTTAGAAACACCACACATATTATCTTTGGATTCCATGTTGATAGAACATCATATATTGGATATTGGAGAAGTGTAAATAGTGGTTCTTTAAGGACATAACTCCAATCCATCAGGGGGATTTATCTAAGCTAGTGCCATATTGAAGTATGTAATAGTGCCTTCTATTGTTTTAATAAGACTATTGCTTCTGGATGGTGATGACTAGACTAGAAAAGCTTGATCCCTTGTCATGAGTCCATTGTTATACCTCCTTTTGAAAAATACATCTCTTGGTCAGCAGCAATGTTTTTAGAGCTCTCATGGTGGGAAAGCAGGCATTTTTTCGTGACATGAGTTATTGCACCACCATTAAAGTAGCCAAGAGGAACTGACTTACATTCCTAGGAAAAGTTATCTTGTCTATATACATAAGAACATCCTTTGTGGTGATGCACTGTAATGGACATAAATGAAAAACACAAAGATTCCTCACTTTATATCTACACATAGAGTTTTATCCACAGTCTTTTCCCCAAAATGTTCTTGCATTTAGTCTTCTAAATTTGCTGCTTTCAGACCCTTAACTAACCAGCCATCCATTTCCCACAATAACAGCCTATGAACATCCTTGCCTCAGACCATTTCACCTTCCATAAAAAGTGATTGAACAAGTTTTCTGCTCACATTTCTGTCATTAGGTGAATTTATATTTCACCAACATCTTTCTGAGCCACCTCTGAGTTGGTTTTTAGTGCAGCAGGTCATCTTCAATTTTCACTTAATATATCATAGTGGCACAACCCTTCTGTTAACTGACCTCTTTTTCTTCCCCTGGCAGTTAGTTTAAGAGAAGACTACTGTTCTTCTACTTTAATCCCTATGTGCAATTTAAGAAAAATACATTGGTGTAATACAGGAAATAGGTGTGAATAAAGTGTACATGTTTGGGCCTCACCTCCTTACCTCAAATGTGTGATTTTTGGGGTACGATATATTGCCGTTGCACTTCTGTGAATGTATGCCTCAGTGACTCTGATAATATCAATCTAGTTAGAAAGCATTCCATTCACAAATTAATTCGATGTCCCATTTTCAGCAACCCGACTTTGTTAGGGCTCAATAACATATCAGAAACTGCTTTTTTTTTTTTTTTTGTCAAATGCACATTACCATTGTATAGTAGGTATATTTCTGCTTTTAGATTTTAAGCATTCTTCCATTGGAGTTGGCTTTGGATTCTACACAGCATTCTTTTTCACTACAGGTTTCTTTAGCATCATTGGACCTGTTTTGTGATATGACTGATGTGGCAAGACATATGCCCCATTATCTTTGCTCTAGATTTCACTAGAAATTGTGCTTTCCTCTAAGTCAGATGACAAAATAATCAGAAGAATATTTCTATCTGTGATATATGTTGTTTTCCCAAATCCAAAAAGTCTCAACAAGGTTTATATCACTTAGATTGTGAAAGGGAGTACAGCAGTGTGCCTTTCACTTAAGGCAGAAATCCTGGCAGGACTCAGGCTATTGGGTCCATAATCATTTCATTAGGTGACAGGTCTGTCAATCTACAAATCTGCATGGAGTTTATTCTTAACCGTTTGGTCTGTATGTGTAATTCTAGAACATACAGAGTAGTTACTGCTTCCTCCTTATTGAATTCTACTACGTAATGGCATAATGTTATTAATATAGTGTATCAGCTTATATTTTCTGAAATATTCAAGACTAAAAGTTTTCCAGAATGTTATATTTTTACAAAAGAGAAATGTTAACAATTATTAATAAGGCAATGAATGCATGTTGCTGTATATCTCATTATAAAAATAACTGGTTTACAGGCGGTTATGGTGGCTCACTCCTGTAATCCCAGCCATTTGAGATGCTGAGGCAGGTGGATCACTTGAGCCCAGGAGTTTGAGACCAGTCCGAGCAACATAGTGAAACCCTGTCTCCACTAAAAAATACACAGAAAGGTTACCTGGGTATGGTGGTGCACACCTATAGTTGAGAGTTGGGGTAAGAGAATCACCTGAACCCAGGATATCAAGACTACAGTAAGCAGTAATCTCACTGTTGCACTCCAACTTTGGATATGGCGAGATGCTCTCTCCCTCTCAAAAAAAAAAAAAAGAAAAAAGAAAAAAAATACTGGTTTTATTCTCTTATGGGCATAATAATAATAATAAAAATACCATTTTCCTGTTTATTTGCCACATATAAAGTGGCAGTGACATTCCCCCAACGCAACAGCAACTGATGCTGGAACTACCTTATATTAGTTTTGGTAGTTGGTCATCATTCTTCATATTTCATCCAGCTTTTCAGAATCCAGGCAAGTGATTTAAATGGTTATATGTTAGGAAATCTACATTGGAGATTTTGGTGGATTTGCCAGTGTCTGTATTTTCTAATTGGATTCAGTAATGCATCTAATGTGCTATCTTGGCTGAGGCAGGAAGGCACATTCAGGGGCTTATATTTGTGCTTTTCTGTAAAAATAATTCTCATTTCATGTTAGAAAAACAACATGAGGGTTCTGAAAGCTGAGCTATCTACTGACGATTATTACATTTGTCTTGCCACTGAAGGTTAACTACTACCCTCTAACCTCTGCTTTTCTGGAATCTTATCTTTCCTATTTATGTGATTTTTGAGTAGTCCCAAAGAAGCAATTCTTACCATCGCACTAGCTTAAGCAGTAACAAACAATCAACTTAAGATAATACTGTAATGTAACACACTCATGTTGTCTTAAGTACTAAGTTTGTGGTAATTTTTAGTGTACCATTAGAAAACTAACATATCTCCTCCTTGGCTACCACAGTAGTGAAGCAAGAGGCTAAAGTAGGTGCTGTATGCATAGTTCTTGTGTCACACTGAGGAACCCTAACTTTAAGAAACTCACCCTTTTATATTGGACAAAAGCAAATAATTTCTTCCTTTATTCTAGAGGGACAACATCTTTTTATATGCTTAGGCATTTTTGAATATAAGAATCCTTGTGATGCCGGGAAGACAAGCTCCAAAACTGGGGCTTAGCGCAGGAGGTTTCTTGGCTCTGCCCAGAAAATAATCAAGGGTGGGCTGGTAGTGTGAGATAGCAATATTTATTGAAACAGTAGTGTACAGAAGTAGCAGAGATACTTTGTTTTGCAGATCAGGACTACTCTACAGGCAGTGTGCTCACAGTAGCAGCTCAGGGGCAATTCTGCAGTCATATTTATATCCACCTTTAATTACATGAAAATTAAGAGGAAGATTTTGCAGAAATTTATAGAAAAAGAATGGTAACTTCCAGATCATTGGGTTATTGTCACAGAAAGGGGTACTAACTTCCACGTGTTGCCATGAAAATGATGAACTGACATGGCACTGGTTGACATATCTTATCGAGAAGGTGTGTTTGCCACTTCTCTGTTTCAGTTAGTCTTCAACTTGGTCAAGTACAAACCCCATCTATGGTGTTGAGTCTTGCCTCTTACCTTACTTTAAAATGGAGTCTTGAACAAAAATACTCAAGACCTTTTCTGCACACACAATGTACAAACACATGATATACTTTTCTCACAGCAGAAGTGGTCTCTGGTCTCTGCAGAGAATGTATTCATATGGAGGGTCTCTGGTCCCACAAAATAACCTTAACTCCAACATGTCTATCTAAATATAATTGGAAACTTACTTTCATCATACTCTACCTTATTTGATATTCAGGCGACACAAGGTGATCTATTTGCGAACTATTGATTTAGTGTCATTATGAAGATATTGCTTATTGGAAAAGAATCCAAGTATATATGAAGTATGCTGATTTGTTTTCATTGTTTCAAATCTGTCACTGATTTGTTATGTTTTTGATGTATTATGTGTTATTTTTATGTTCATCATGTGTTTTTTTCCCTTAGGGTAACTTTGAATGTTATATTGATAAAAAAATATAATGAATATGTAGACATTATACATCAAAACGTAATTTCAGCATAACTATTCAGTATACACAGTTATATGTCTTACATAAAAAATCAATTTTTTCCTGAAAATTGTATAAGTGACAGGAATAAATGTGATGTAAGTTATCAGTTAAAATTATATATGTAGTTTTATCACATTTAACAGAATTTCAATTTGGAGGGAGGCTTTGTATTATTTTTTCTTAGCTTGAAAACATATTTTTCTTTTTTCTTTTCTTTCTTTTTTTGGAAATGGAGTCTCACTTTGTTGCCCAGGCTGCAGTGCAGTGGCACAACCTCCGGCTCCCTGGTTCAAGCAATTCTGGTGTCTCATCCCAAGTAGATGGAACTACAGGCATGCGTCATCATGCCTGGTTAATTTTTTTGTATTTTCAGTAGAGAGGGGGTTTTGCCATGTTGGCCAGACTGTTCTCAAACTCCTGACCTCAGGTGATTCACCCACATTGGCCTCCCAAAGTGCTGGGATACAGACGTGAACCATCACATCTGGTCCTGGATTTAAAATCTTTGTTTGGCATAGAATATTTCTAACTTTTAAATAAGTACTAAATTTCAGGAAAACAAACTTTGACTTAATAAGGTAAGTTTTGAAAAGACGTTTTGTCCCAGGAGGAAGGGAGTGCTTCACCTCAACCTCTTCATACTGGAATAAACTGGAAGATTCCCATTTGGAAGGCCCCTCAGCATCAGGCCTTCAATACGACTAATCTCTTTTTGTCTTCTTTCCTATTTTATAAAACTTTCAGAAACAAAACAGACAAAATTTTGTGATGAAGAATATCACAGCTGCCACACAGGCCAGCAGAATGAAATCACATCCAAAGATTGATACTGAAATCAGAAGGGGACATGAGCTGTGGCCCAAATGTATTTGACTCCTTTGCGGCGTGTTACAAACTTGATAAAAAAGATTGCTGGATTTAGGGGCTTCATTGGCTGATCATGATGAATTATGAAAAAAAAATTTATAGCATTCTCTTTAGAAATAGGAATTGACATGAGTTGGGCTCTGTCCCCACCCAAATCTCATAAGGGGCTTTACCCTGGCCTTCACTCATCTTTCTCACTCTTGCCTCCATGGGAAGAAGGAAATGTTTGCTGCCCTTCCAACATGATTGTAAGTTTTCTGAGGCCTCTCCAGCTGTATTAGTTCATTTACACAGTGTTTATAAAGATATACCCAAGACTGAGGAGAAAAAAGTTTTAATTAGTCTTACAATTTCACATGGCTGGGGAGGACTCGGAAACATGGTAGAAAGTGAAAGACACTTTTTACATGGTGGCAGTAAGGGAAAATGAGGAAGATGCAAAAGCAGAAACTCCTGATAAAACCATCAGATCTTGTGAGACTTATTCCCTACCATGAGAAGAGTATGGGGGAAACTGCTCCCATGACTTGAATAATCTCCCACCGGCTCCCTCCCACAACACATGAGAATTATGGGAGTAAAATTCAAGATGAGATTTGGGTTGGGACACAGAGTCAAACCATATCATCCTACCCTAACCCCTCCAAATCTCATGTCCTCACATTTCAAAACCAATCATGCCTTCCCAACAGTCCCCCAAAGTCTTAACTTATTTCAGCATTAACCCAAAAGTTTACAGTTAAAAGTCTCATCTGGGACAAGGCAAGTCCCTTCTGACTATGAGCCTGTAAAATCAAAAGCAAGCTAGTTACTTCCTAGATGCAATGGAGTTACAGGTATTGGGTAAATACAGCCATTCCAAGTGGGAGAAGTTGACCAAAACAAAGGAGTTACAGGGTCCATGTGATTCAGAAATCCAGCGAGGTAGTCAAATTTTAAAGTTCCGAAATCATCTCCTTTGACTCCTGGTCTCACATTCAGGTCACACTGTTGTGAGGGGTGTGTTCTCATGGTCTTGGGCAGCTCTGCCCCTGTGGCTTTTCAAGGTACAGCCTGCCTCCAGGTTGCTTTCTTGGGCTGATATTGAGTGTATGTTGCTTTTTCAGGCACACAGTACAACCTGTAGTTGGATCTACCATTCTGGAGTCTGGAGGACTGTGGCCCTCTTCTCACAGCTCCACTTGGCAGTGCCCCAGTAGGGCCTCTGTATGGGGGCTCCAAGCCCACATTTCCCTTCTGCACTACCCTAGAAGAGGTTCTCCATGAGAGCTCTGCCCCTGCAACAAACTTCTGCCTGGGTAGCCAAGTGTTTCCATACATCTTCTAAAATCTAGGCAGAGGTTCCCAAATTCCAATTCTTGACTTCTGTGCACCTGCAGGCTCAACACTACATGGAAGCTGCCAAGGCTTGGGGCTTGCACCCTCTGAACCCACAGCCAGAGCTCTACATTATCCCCTTTCAGCCATGGCTGTAGTGGCTGAGACGCAGAGCATCAAGTCCCTAGACTGCATATAGTGTGGGAACCCTGGGGTCTGCCACAAAACCACTTTTTTCCTCCTAAGATCTAAGGGTCTGTGATGGGAGAGGCTGGCACAAAGGTCTCTGACATGTCCTGAAGATATTTACCATTTTATTTGGGATTAACATTCAGCTCCTCATTACTTATGCAAATATCTGCAGTTGGTTTAAATTTCTCCTCAGAAAATGAGATTTTATTTTCTATTGCATTATCAGACTGCAAATTTTCTAAACTTTTATGCTCTGATTTCCTTTTAAAACTGAATGCCTTTGACAGAACTCAAGTCAAATCTTGAATACTTTGCTGGTTAGAAATTTCTTCTGCCATTTACCTTAAATCATCTCTCTCAAGATCAAAGATTCACAAACCTCTACGGCAGGGACAAAATGCTACCAGTCTCTGTGCTAAACGTAACAAGAGTCACCTTTGCTCTAGTTCCCAACAAGTTTCTTATCTCCATATGAGACCACCTCAGCCTGCATTTCATTGTCCATATAATATCATTATCAGCATATTTGTCAAAACCATTTAATAAGCCTCTAGGAAGTACCAAACTTTCCCATATCTTTCTCTCTTCTGAGCCCACCAAACTCTTCCAGTCTCTGCCTATTACCCAGTTCCAAAGTGGCTTCCACATTTTCAGATATCTTTTGGGCAACACCCTACTCCTGGTATCAATTTGCTGTATTTGCCTGTTTTCATGCTCCTGATAAAAACATACTGGAGACTGGGAAGAAAACAAGTTCATTTGGACTTACAGTTCCACATGGCTTAGGAGGCCTCAGGATCTTTACGAGAGGTGAAAGACACTTCTCACATGGTGGCAGCAAGAGAAAATGAGGAAGATGCAAAAGTGGAAACCCCTGATAAAATCATCAGATCTCTTGAGACATATTCACTACCAGGAGAACAGTATGGGGGAAATTTCTCCCATGATTCAAATTATCTCCCAGTGGGTCCTTCTCACATGTGGTAATAATGGGAGTACAATTCAAGATGAGATTTGGATGGGGACACAGAGCCAAACTGTATCACCAGCCATATGGAACTGTGAGGCAATTAAACCTCTTTTCTTTATAAATTACTCCATTTTGGGTTTTTTAATGGACCAATACAGTAAATTGGTAACGGTAAAGTAAGGAGTTGATGTAAGGACACCAGAAAAGGTAGAAGCAACTTTGTAACTGAGTGAAAGGCAGAGATTTGAACAGTTTGGAGGGATCAGAAGAAGAGAGAAAAATGTGGGAAATTTTGCAGCTTCCTAGAGACTTGCAGGGCTCAGAAGATAGAAAGATGTGGGAAGGTTTGGAACTTCTCAGAGACTTGTTGAATGGCTTTGACCAAATTGCTGATAGAGATATAAACAATGAAGTCCAGGCTGCAGTGCTCTCAGATGAAGACGAAGAACTTGTTTGGAACTGGAGTAAAGGTCACTCTTTTTTTTTTTTTCTTTTTTATTGAGATGGAGTCTCGCTCTGTCGCCCAAGCTGGAGTGCAGTGGCCGGATCTCAGCTCACTGCAAGCTCCACCTCCCGAGTAGCTGGGACTACAGGCTCCCGCCACCTCGCCCGGCTAGTTTTTTTGTATTTTTTTAGTAGAGATGGGGTTTCACCGTGTTAGCCAGGACGGTCTCGATCTCCTGACCTCGTGATCTGCCCGTCTCAGTCAAGGTCACTCTTGCTATGCAAGGAGACTGGCAGCATTTTGCCCCTGCTCTAGAGATCTGTGGAACTTTGAACTTAAGAGAGATGATTTAGAGTGTCTGGTGGATAAAATTTATAAGCAGTGAAGCATTCAAGAGATGACAGAGCATAAAATTTTGGAAAACTTTCAGCCTGATGATGCAGTAGAAAAGAAAAGCCCATTTTTGTTGGTGGAGATAGTCAAGCCAGCTGCAGACATTTGCATAAGTAACAGAAACCAAATGCTAATCATCAAGACAAAGGTGTCCAGGGCATGTAATGAAAGAGACCTTTCCTCTGACATGGCAATCCCTCTCATTACAAGCCCTGTGGCCTAGGAGGAAATCATGATTTCGTGAGCAGGGCCCAGGGTCCCATTGTTTTGTGCAGTCTTGAGATTTTGTGCCTTGCATCCTAGCTGCTCCAGTGATACCTGAAAAGGGTCAAGGTACAACTCAGGCCATGGTTTAAGAGGGTGCAAGCCCCAAGTCTTGGCATTTCCCACTGCAGGTGCAGAGAAGTCAAGAATTGTGGTTTGGGAACCTCTGCTTAGATTTCAGAGGACATATGCAAATGCATGAATGTTCAGGAAGAAGTCTTCTACAGGGGCAGAGCCCTCCTGGAGAACCTTTGCTCAGGTAGTACAGAAGGAAAATGTGGGGTCAGAGCCCCCAGTAGGGCACTACGTAGTTGAGCTGTGAGAAAAAAAGCCATCCTTCTCCAGACCCCAGCATGGTAGATGCACCAACAGCTTGCACTATGTGTCTGGAAAAGCTACGTTGAGTTTGAACTCAACGCAAGTTGTGAAAACAGCTAGTGGGCAGGGGGGCGGGGGTTGCAATTAGCACTAGAGCTGCCCAAGGCCATGAGATTCCACCTCTTCCATTAGCGTGACCTGGATGTGAGACATGGAGTAAACGGAGATCACGTTGGAACTTTGAGGTTTAATGACTACCTTATTGGATTTTGGAATTGCATGATGCTTGTAGACCATTTGTTTTGTCCAATTTCTCCCATTTGAAAAGGGTGTATTTATTCAATGCCAGTATCCTCTTTGTATCTAGGAAGTAACTAGCTTGTTTTTGATTTTACAGGCTCATAGGCAGAAGGGACTTGCCTTGTCTGAGATGAGACTTTGGACTTTTGACTTTTAGCTTAATACTGGAATGAATTAAGACTTTGGGGTACTGTTGGGAAGGCATGATTATGTTTTGAAATGTGAGGACATGAGATTTGGTAGGGGCCAGTGGGGGAATAATATGGTTTGGCTGTGTCCCCACCCAAATCTTATTTTAAATTGTAATTTTCATTATCCCCATGTGTCATCTGAGGGACCTGGTGGGAGGCAATTGAATCATTGAGGCAGTTATCCTCATACTGTTCTCATGACACACAGTGAGTTCTCATAAGATCTGATGGTTTTTAAGGGGCTTTCCCCCATCTTTGCTAATCCTTTTCTCTCCTGCTGACATATGACGAAAGATGTGTTTGCTTCCCCTTCCACCATGATTGTAAGTTTCCTGAGCCCTTCAGCCATGCAAAACTGTAAGTTAATTAAATCTCTTTTCTTTATAAATTACTCTGTATTGGGTATATAATTATTAGCAGCATGAGAATGGACTAATACAGGATCATCAATGAATATCTTTAAACCATTGAGCAAATCTATATTTGGCATGGGGTCAAGTCCACTCTAAAGGCTGATCCCTTGGCCTTCATGTAAACAATGTTAGAATTTTAAGTTTTAATGTTTATAGTCTGATTATGCATAAAAAACTGACCAAATTTTTGCTATAGAGAATAGAGCAAAATATCAATACAAGTTCAAACTTTATATACTTTACATATGCTAATCTTTTGATTTAACATTAAACCATTGGGACTTCTAACAGTTCTGTGCAATATGATTTCTCAATTCATCCATCTTTAAAAAGACCTTTAATGAGTATGTAGCCTTGATGATGAAATTCAAAATATCATAAAAATACTAACATTTTCAAGTTTGAACTATAATGCTGATGCTATGGGTTTCACGGAGAACCAACTGTTTATTCCTGCTTTAGGGACACAGGTTGCAGTCAGATTTCCTCCAAAGTTCCTATCTTGAAAAGTTGTGTAATAGTTTGTAAATTGCAAAGAACTTGAATGATGAAAAATAAACTTGTTATTTTGAAAAAGTAGAGAAGTAATTTAAAATTTCAAATAGATATGTAAATTCATATATCATTTGCATATAAATAAACATGTGCCTATGAAGACGTACATATAAGTCCTTCATTCAAAAACTATAATCAGTATCCACGCAAACACACTTTATCAACTTTATTTTTTTTTTTTTTTACCTACACAAAAAAACAAAAAATTCCCAAAAAATTTTTTTTTTTTTTTTTTTTTTTTTTTTTTTTGAGACAGAGTCTCGCTCTGTGGCCCAGGCTGGAGTGCAGTGGCCGATCTCAGCTCACTGCAAGCTCTGCCTCCCGGGTTTACGCCATTCTCCTGACTCAGCCTCCTGAGTAGCTGGGACTACAGGCGCCCACCACCTCGCCCGGCTAGCTTTTTGCATTTTTTAGTAGAGATGGGGTTTCACCACGTTAGCCAGGATGGTCTCGATCTCCTGACCTCGTGATCCACCCGTCTCGGCCTCCCAAAGTGCTGGGATTACAGGCTTGAGCCACCGCGCCCAGCCAGATTTCTTGTTGATGTTAGGGAGAAATAGGCACAAAAACAAGTATCAAAAAGAGTTACATGGGAAAAAAATATTTCAACAACCACACCAAGTACAATAGTAATTTAGAGAAAGTAATTTGCTCTCAGATAATGTAAAGATGATAATAAATTTTCATTTAAGATTTAAAGACATTTTCAATCAAACCTAAATTTAGACTAATTTTCTTTCATTGAAAATTTATAAAATATAAACACGTCATAGTTTATTCAAAAAATGTTTACTTTCCATGCCTAATAACTCATTCACTTGAAACATAAACATTTATATATTTAAATTTTCATTTTTTTCCATGTACACTTTGATTTATATATGTAGGAATGTAATTTAGAAATAATACTATATACTTAAGTTATGTCACTTACTCAAAATTACCAAAACTATTTCATTCTTCTTAATTTGCACCACTCTCAGCTTTTTAAAATGTCTTCTTGTCAACAAAACATGTACTTTTCTCTTGGTTCTTCATATTTTTGCCATAACTTAGACAAATATCTAAAATAATATTGCTAAAATATATCCCTGTAATTTTTAAAATTTATTTATGAAGCTGTTTATTTTGTAGGTTGATGGAACACTTTTTGTATTTAGAAATTGAAAGGCAAAATAATATGTGTGTTATATTTTCCTGAATTACATTCCCACTAGCTATTGTCAGTCTTAATAACAAAAGCAACTATAATTTTACACTGAACAGGTGTCTGATGTGTTCTGCAGAAGAATACTAGAGCTTTCCTTTCTGAAGCATAGGGAAAAATTAAAATAAGAATGACAAATGTTTTAATTTAGAGACAGGTATCACTTTACCAACACAGAAAAATATCTGGCAGAAATCATGTTAAATATTAAAAATCCATATTCTAAATCAAATAACTTGTCATCTTTCTTGTAATTTATCACAATGTAATCAATTCATAAATTTGAAGAAAATAGATAGTACTTTCATTAAATGGAAGGAGAAATATAGCTATGATTATAAGTGAAAATAAAGTATAATTCAATGTTACATCTCTTTCTAAGGAACTATATAGCCCAGTGTTGACAATCACAGGCATAGTTATGTGTTTCGTATTTCCCAAAGCAACAGTAAGTATAAGAAATAATGCTTAACATAAGAAAAAGTTAGTGATTAAAAGTAAAAAATACATTGTTTTCACCCTCTAGTTCTTTGTACATGTTGTTTTTGCTTTGTACGGGGATTTAAAATAGAGATATCTATTACTACATTTTTTTTACATCACCCTTTAAAAAGAACAAAGGAAAAAAAAAACCAAGTCTGCCTTTAAAGACACTTAAATGTCCAGTGTATTACAAGCTGGCTTCCAGAAAGTTCTTGTGCCTACTTGATGCCCCAAATCCTTTTAGCAAGAAGTATGTCCTTTTATTTAAAAATTAAGGATAAATGATTCAGATCAAAATATCTGATTGACACAACTTTCAGAGTAATGTGCTTTCAAGTAAAACGCACTAGAAATGGGAGGATAAGAGAGGACAAACATTAGCTATCTTTAGTGATGCTGGAAAAACAATGTATGATCTGAGATTATAGGTAAAGAGGACAGATACAATTTTTTTTTTGCCTATGATAGATTTTTAAAAATTGTGCCCAAATGGACAAATAATAAATGTTTTTGTCATTTGAAGATGTGTGTGATTTCATGCGAGATGGCTTTGTAATGTTTACTTTTTAGTGACATATACAAATAACATGGCTAACACTGCATATAATTCATTCCTGAAGTTATCATTTCAGTACAGTATATTTTTAGAGGGTAAATGTAAGGATATGCATAACTTTACAAAAGAAATATGCTTTAAATGAAAATGATTATATTATGCTTAACATTACTGTATCTATAGTTACCATATTTTACAGACTTTCAGAGATTCTATTAAGTACCTGAGCAGCAAAATCCCTGAACCATATACACGAGGTCACAATGAAGATAAATGTCTAGAAGACATTTCTAATTTAAACTAAGAAAAGTGCACCATTCTATTGTCAAGAAATTAAAGAAATAAATGGCTGGTACAGAGAAAGGTTAGGTGATATGGCAGAGTCGTAGCTATTCTGTGACATTTCTGCTACAGGCAATAGTGATATCAACATCCTTTTATTTTCTATCTAGCTCACCTCTGCATCCCTGGAGATCAATTTTCAAGCTTCTCTTTTTACCTAGAAAAATATAGGAAAGGTTTTTCATGGACACATAACCCAATTTACTTTTTCTATACAAAAGTATCTTAACTATAACACCTACATCATATGACATTTCATGATTATAAACCCTGGGAAAAGATTTTCTCAGTTATATTATTTTTTAATAATGCTGAAAATGTTTTGAGCTTTTGTTATCTTTTATAGACCAATTGACTACTGAATTACTTTTTTTGCTATTAATCAATTAGCCAAGAACACTTACAATGAATGTGTCAAGCACAATGCTAACTCATTGTAAAAATGGTATCCTCATTCCTTGAACTAGGTGAAATTTATTAACCATCTCCAGTCAAGAAATCCTTATAGAATCTAGCTTTAAACAAATAACATACACTTCAAGTAAATAAACACTTACTACAAAATTGTGTAGAAAAAAATGTATTACACAATACTATGCTGGCTTAAAAACTAACTAAGGTTTTTTTTTGTTATTTCTCTGTGTGATTTTAGAATTAGTAATATAATGAAGAAAACAGACATGTTCAAATATTCATAAAGAAGAAGAAATATAGGAAGTTTGGAAAAAACAAGTTGTTTAATCAACTAAAATTTATAACCATAGGCAAACATTTCAGTTGCATTTCATGACAAAAAATGAGTACAGCTTTGCTGCACCAAAGTCAGAATATGTGAAGATATCACATATCTTTAATATAGAAAGAGTCATTTGAGATAAGTTTCTGCATGAAATCCTGAGTATATTAGACAATAGTGTATTAATTTTCATATTGCTAAAATGTATGACAATATCAGACACAAATTATACATTGTGTAGCATTTTTAATATAGTACCTAATTTAGTCCTAACAACCTCCAGTGTTATGGCTTGAGGAAGAGGTTAATAGTAACACATTATGGCCTATAAAACAGAAGTGCCAGGCATAGTTTAGACCAGGGGGTCCCCAGACCTATACCAGTCTATGGCCTGTTAGGAACCAGGCTGCCACAAAGCAGGAGGTGAGCAGCGGGTAAAACAGGAAAGCTTCATATGGATTTATAGCCTCTCCCTAATGTTTATATTACCACCTGAGCTCCATTTCCTATCAGATTAGCAGCACATTAGATTTTCATAGGAGCACAAACCCTATTGTGAGCTGTGCATGTGAGAGATCTAGGCTGTGTGCTCCTTATGAAAATATAATGCCTGATGATCTGTCATTGTCTCCCATTACCCCCAGATGGGACTGTCTCTTTGGAGGAAAAAAACCTCAGGGCTCCCACTGATTCTACATTACGGTAAGTTGTGTAATTACCTCATTATATATTACAATGTAATAATAATAGAAATAAAGCACACAATAAATATAATGCACTTGAATAAACTCAAAAGCATCCCCACTGACTCTGGTCTGTGGAAAAGTTTTTTTCCATTAAACAGTCCCTGGTTCCAAAAAGGTTGGAAACTGCTAATTTAGACTATGATGGAAATTACATACTGTCTTTATGGTTTTGGAAAACTACTAAACAATTTCAAGCAATACATAAATAATTTAAAGACATAGACAAGAACAATGAGAATGTAAACAACAGAACTGATGGGAAAATAAGTAGAGCAGTTACCAATGAAGGGGAAAATAATTAATGAATTAGCAGAGAAAATGGGGAGGTTATGATCAATTGCAGCAATATGTAGAAATTGAAATTTTAGGACTTGGTGAATAGTTTGCTGTATTGTAGTAAAATGATAATCAAGAATGAACCCTAGATGGTTGACTTAGTTGACTAATTCAATTATGGTGGCATTGTAAAGGAAGATTAAGATTCTCTTTTATTGAATAATTTTTCTGATTTAAAATTAAAAATACGGTTTAATTATATTAAACAAGTTTCTGATATACACTCAATCACATGTTTTTGAGATAAACCCCATATGTTAATAATACCTCATTACTTTTTATATATACTTAGATAATATACTAATGTTTTGTTAAGAAATATTTGCATCTATATTCACAAAGGAATTAGATCCAAGGCTGTATTCCAGTTTTGATATTAAGGTTGTGAGAACCTAAAATAGTAGCAAAGAAACATACCATTTTAAAAATTGTTCTTAAATTATTTTGTGTAATATTTGTGTTACTGCTTTGGTATATTTTGTAAAATTAGCCTATAAAGCCGTGTGGGTTTATGGATTTCAATATGAGAAAGGGTTTTTTGTTTGTTTGTTTGTTTGTTTGTTTTTTGTTAGACGGAGTCTTGTTCTTGTCACCCAGGCTGGAGTGCAATGGCATGATTTCGGCTTATTGCAACTTCCACCTCCTGGATTCAAGTGATTCTCCTGTCTCAGCCTCCCGAGTAGCTGGGATTACAGGCACCCAGCATGATGCCCAGATAATTTTTGTATTTTTAGTAGGGATGGGGTTTCACTACGTTGACCAGGCTGGTCTTGAACTCCTGACCTCTGGTGATCCACCCACCTTGGCCTCCCAAAGTGCTGGGATTACAGGCATGAGCCATCGCTCCTGGGCAAGGATTTTTTTTTTAAGCACCCTGAAGTCTCAAACAACAAAAGAAAAAAATAGATAAAATAAAACTGCATTTAACCAAAAAGTTCACAGAAAAAAAAAAATTAACAAAGTAAAGAGATATGTCACAGTATGGAAAAAATATTTACAAATCATATATCTGATAAGTAGTTAATATCCAAAATATATAAAGAACTCAAACAACTGAATGACAAGAAAACAAATAACCTGACTTTAAAAAATGTTAAAGAACCTGAATAGATATTTCTCAAAAGAAAACATGCCGATGGCCAACAGATTCATTAAAAAAGTTCTCAGCATCATAATTATTAGGAAAATGGAGATCCAAACCATGATGAGATACTACTTCATACCTCTTAGACTAGCTTTTATCAAAAAGATGGAAGATAGTAAGTGTTGGTGAGGATGTGAAGCAAAATGTAATCCTTATACAATGAAAGTGATACTGTAAATTATTGTAGCCATTATGGAAAATGGTATGAAGGCTCCTCACAAATATAAAAATAGAACTTCCATGATCCAGTCATCTCACTTCTGGGAATATAAGCAAAGGAACTGAAATCAATATGTCAAATTAGTACCTTCACTCCCACATTTATAGCAACATTAGTTACAGTCACCAAGATATGAATTCAACCTAAATGTTCATCAGTGGATGAATGAAGAAAGACAATGTGGTACATATATGTAGAGAAATACAACACAGCCCTAAAAAAGAACAAAATTCTGTCACTTGGGACAGCATGAGTGAATCTGGAAGGCATTATGAAAAAATGAATAAGGTAGGCATGTAAAGACTAAAACTGTATGATTTCATTTATAGGTGAAATCTAAAAAAGTTGAATTCATAGAAGTAGAGAGTAGAAGGATGGTAACCAAGGGTTGGGAGCAGGCGAGGGGAGAGGCAAGTGAATTGGGAATTACTCGTCAAAAGGTACAAAATTTCAGCTTTACAGAAAAACTATGTTTTGAGGTCTATTGCAAATCAGGACGACTATAGTAGATAGAAATGATGTATTGTATATATTGAAATAATAACACAGTAAACTTCAAATGTAGCACCACAAAAAATGTAAAACGAAGTGATGAGTATTTTGATTAGCATGATTTAATCACTCTATATTGTATACATACATAAAAACATGATTTTATACTCTGTAAATTTAATTTAATGATTTGTCAATAAAAATAACATAAATTAATAAATATTTTAAAAATCGATTTTACATTTATTTCATGAAATTGTTTATATGATAATGTTATTACCTGTATTGTCAGTAGTTATGAGTGAATTTTGATTCTTGACTTTGTTTTTTTCTTTCCACTGACTTATTTTGTATAATATTGATCTACTCCACAAGTATTTTCAAAGTACCATCTTTTGATTTTTTTAATCATTTAATAATCTCTAATTTATTAATTTCTTTTTATAATTTTATTGTTCTTTCACCTAAATTTTGAGGGTTTACTCTGTTTTTGTTTATCTAACTTCTTTAGATGAATATTAGCTCATTAAATTGTACAAAATTACAATGCCATACAAATTCTTTTATATTTAGTATTGTAGCTTTGTGCAAGTTTTTGTATATTGTTATTTTTGCTCTTGTTTTACAGATCTAAATATGTTCCAATATCAAACACATGTTTTTCAGAGTTTTTTTTTTTTTTATTTTTCAAGTGCTTCTGATATGGTTTGACTGTGT
This sequence comes from Colobus angolensis palliatus, assembly GCF_000951035.1. Taxonomy (NCBI): domain Eukaryota; kingdom Metazoa; phylum Chordata; class Mammalia; order Primates; family Cercopithecidae; genus Colobus; species Colobus angolensis. The sequence continues at coordinate 2,217,309 of NW_012116644.1, forward strand.
TCTCACTTAAATCTCATCTTGAATTGTACTTCACATAATTCCTACATGTAAGGTTAGAGAGACCAGATGGGAGGTAATTTAATCATGTGGGCAGATCTTTCCCGTGCTCTTCTTGTGACAGTGAATAAGTCTCGTGAGATCTGATGGTTTTATAAGGGAGTGCTCCTCCTGGAAAAGCTCTCTTGCCTGCCACCATGTGAAACGTGATTTTGCTCCACATTTGCCTTCCACTATGATTGGGAGGCCTCCTCAGCCATGTGAAACCGTGAGTCGACTAAACCTCTTACCTTTAAAAATTGCCTATTCTCAGACACGTATTTATTAGCAGCATGAGGACAGACTAATACAGCTTCTTTTCCAGTCATCTTTCTTTGCACTGATTTCTGACTCAGTTACATTGATTTCAAAGCATGTGACTTTACAGAATTAGAAGAAACAATTCTAAAATTCATATGGAACACAAGAAGACCCCCAACAGCCAAAACAGTATGAAACAAAAACAACAAACCTGGAAACATCACATAACTGGACTTCAAATTATACTCTAATACTACTGTAATTAAAACAGCATGGTGCTGGTATAAAAATAGACACACAGATCAATTGAACAGAATTGAGAACCCAGAAATAGAGGCCCATTCCTACAACCGGCTGATCTGATCTTCAACAAAGTCCACAAAAATACTCAATGGGGGAAGGACGTTCTATTCAATATATATTGCTGGGAATATCCAATAGCCATAAACAGAATGAAACAGGACCCCTATTTCTCATCACATACAAAAATTAACTCAAGATGATTACAGATTGAATATAAAACTTGAAATTATGAAAATACCAGAAGAAAACCTAGAAAAAAGTCATTCTTACATTGACCTAGGCAAATAATTTATAACTAAGACCTCAAAAGCAAATCCAAGGAAACAAACATAAAAAAATGGAACTTAAACTGAAAAGCTTCTGCAGAGCAAAAGATATCATTAACAGAGTAAACAGACAATCTATAGAATGGGAGAAATATTTGCAACCTAGGCATTTTTGACAAAGAACTAATATTCATAATCTATAAGGAACTCGAACAATTCAACAAGAAAAAGGACCAAATAACTTCATTAAAAATAGACAATGAACATGAACAAACATTTCTCAAAAGAAGATATACAGTCAACAAATATATGAGAAAAAGCTCAACATCACTGATCATCAGAGAAATGCAAATTGAAATCATAATGAAATACTATACCATCTCACAACAATCAGATAGTTATTAATAAGTCATAAAACAACAGATATTGCACAAAAGCAGAGAAAAGGAAATGCTGATATGCTGCTGGTGAGAAAGTAAATCTGTACAACCTGTGTGGAAAACAGTACAGAGATTTCCCAAAGAAGTAAAACTAGAATTCCACTTAATCTGTCATCTCCACTTCTTGGTATCTACCAAAAGGAAAATAAATTTTAATTTCAGAAAGACACTTGTGTGTGTGTGTGTATATATTATTTATATATATATATATATAGAGAGAGAGAGAGAGAGAGACGGAGTCCCACTCTGTCGCCCAGGCTGGAGTGCAGTGGCGTGATCTCAGCTCACCGCAAGCTCCGCCTCCCTAGTTCACGCCATTCTCCTGCCTCAGCCTCCTGAGTAGCTGGGACTACAGGCGCCTGCCATCAAGCCTGGCTAATTTTTTGTATTTTTAGTAGAGACGGGGTTTCACCGTGTTAGCCAGGATGGTCTCGATCTTCTGACTTCATGATCTGCCCACCTCTGCCTCCCAAAGTGCTGGGATTACAGGTGTGAGCCACTGCGTCCAGTCTGCACAAGTATATTTATTGCAGCACTATTCATAATAGCAAAGTCATAGAATCAAGTTAAGTGCCAATCATTTGGTGATTGAATAGAAAAATGTGGTATACATCCATCCATCCTAGAATACTAAACATCCATAGAAGAGGGTGATACAATGTATTTTACAGCAGCATAGATGGAGCTGGAGCCATTATCCTAGGTGAAATAATTCAGAAACAGGAAATCATATACCATGTATTCTCACTCATAATTGTGAGCTAAGCAGTGGAAAATAGTAGACTCTGGAAGCTCCAAAAAAGAGAAATGAGAGAGGAGTGGGAGTTGAAAACTCATCTATTGGGTACAATATTCATTACTCAGCTAACAGGTAGAGCAGAAGTCCTTAGCATTATGCAGCATACCATATAACAAAACTGCACGTGTACCCCCTCAATCTATAAAAATGAATAGAATAAAATAAAATAAAATAAAATAAAAGTGTGCGTCTTTAGTTAAAGAAATAACTCATGTTTTTTTCTTAAGAGCTTGGCAATGAATATAATTTATTTTTATTCCATAATTTTTTATATTTTTCTTTTGGTGGAATATTCAGTATCTAATCAGAATAAGAAGGTAATACATTAAAATGTGTACTAAGAAAATGTAGAACTACTTAGTTAATTGATGTTCAGTTGACTAAGACAAATCTATATGTACCACAAATTACTTTTGATAGAAAGAAATACTTGTGAATTTTATATTTTTTTCATAAAACATGGTATTACTTTAAATGTATTGAAATGTAGAAAACATATAAAAGTTAAATTATATTTCATATTTATTTGCATGCAATTTGCAAAACAATTAAAATTTAATAGTTTAACAAGATGAGTTTAAAGTGTGCTTACCAAAGATAATGATTTAATTTTTACAGGCATTTCAATGACAGTGCCATCAATGCAAGAGTTTCAAATTTGCAAAGATTCTACAAAACTTGCGCAATGATATTAACAAATTTTTCAAAAATAGCAAAACAATAATGATTATTTTAAAAAATATTTCACTGTAAATATTATATAGAAGTTAGATACGTCACTGACAGTATTGTATGTTTGTTGAAAATGAAGATATTCTCAGTCATTTAAGCAGCTAGTTTAAATAATAATTCCTCAATAATCTGTTTATTCTTTAATTATAAGCTTGTAAATTTTTCATTTTCATATTTGAATGTCATCAATTCATTTTTATTTAGAGCAGTGTCAGAAAATTGTTGTCTGTAGTAGTCCAGAGAGTAAATACGTTAGGCTTTGATGGCCATAACATATCAGTTACATCTACTCAAATCTGTTCATGTGAAAGCAGTCATAGCCAAAATGTAAAATAATGAATGTGGTTGTGTCTCAATAAAACTATATGGATGCTGAAATTTAAATATTGTATGATTGTGCCTTTCACAAAATATTATTCTTTTTTATTTATTTTAATTATTAAAATAACAATGTTTGAAGCAAAGTATTTGAAGTTCTCAAAGAATTTCATGACACATTCATATATTAGATTGCTTATTATTTAAAACTGAATGCTAATGTCTTATTCACTATAAAGCAATTCTTTACAGTGTATCAAAATCCTAAATTTATTTATTTCTTAATTACCTAGATCTCTTTTGTTTAAAGAAAACTTGTAAATTTGAAATGAAATTATTATTCAATAGTTATTGAATCACTAAATAATTATTTATCAAGAAAACATGTTTTTTAACGATGTTATTAAGAAATAGCCAAAAGCCAGGAGGTACTTTGATTTTAATGCAGTCTCATTTGTGCCACTATATGATGTTTTTTGAAATTTACTCTGAAATATTTTAAATCCAAATAAATTTATATGACATACATCATGGAAACACTGTTAAAAATGGCAATTTCTAATTTTTCTTGGTAAAATATAGTTAATATTAGTTGGATAAGCAATAAATGGCCAAGAGTGCATGAGAAAAATACTAGAACATAAAAATATAAAATATAAGTAAATTAGAAAGTATAATATGCAACATATTAAAGTTGCACATTTGTTAGAATCCCATTTTATTTTAAAATACAAATTTAATAATTAAACATAATGAGAGTTACAGAAATAGAAAATATATTGAGTGACATTACATAAAATAATGAATGCTTGTTTTAACAAGGCATAATTCATAATTATTGGATAATCTTAAAGTGTGTTAGAGGAAACTTATCCTCATTAACAATTCACAAGAGAGTACCAAAATTATACGAATGAGTTAATGTTAGTGGAAAGCACAGTGACTTACAGATAGTAATAGCCAGATTTTAACTCTTAGTCTAATATACGTAATCTAAAAGAAATAATTTTATAATAGTGTTATCAATTTTATGAATAACATAAGGCTAGGAGAATAAATATTTTTCATTTCTATACATACGCATCTGCTTAATTAAACATTAAATTTGTAGGTATTTAATATATATTGAAAATAAAGGTTTACATGAGTGTAAAAGGATGGTATTTTTCTTTTTATTTATAGTAGAAAGAGGGCAGTTAGCACAAAACTGAAAAAGCAATTGAAGTTAGCAAAACTATAATATTGATTTGCCATTTCACTATTACTATGACGAGGTATAGGTCTCACCTTTTTAGAATGAGTAAGTTTTCACAAGATTTGCCACAATGGGGGGGCAGAGTCAGGAAAAGAGGGAGTAAGAGTAAAAGAAAAAGAAAGTCTCCTCATGTACAGAGTAATAGTCATTTATATAATTTAATATACAAAATTAAGTAGACAGAATGTCCTTAAATTATGTTTATTGAAAGTAGGAAAACTTTCAACAAGTTAGACTTTTATATGTAAAATTTTGATATAAGGGCTAAGTTTATGTGTGCGCACATGTGTGCATGTACGTGTGTATAATTTTTGAATGCTAAAGTTAGAAAGAAAGCAGGCCTTGTCTGCATTTATCCAATATTGTATTATTGGAAAAAAATCAGTATATATTCAAACAATGCAAAAATGAGTTATCTTTTATTGTAGAAATGCAATCTGATTCTAAAATTAGAAATTAAAAAACATCCGACCTCATAATTCTCTGTGGGTCATTCAAAATTTGAGGAGAACATAAAAGTCTTAATGATGTTGTACCAACACATGACCTTTAAATATTTAGCATTAAAAACCCATGCCTAGAACATCTCCACAATAATTATGACAACTGAAAATACCTCTATGCGTTTATACAATGTGCCTTGGTGGAAAGCACAGCTCCATTGAGAAACATGCCCTAGATTCTGAGTTTACTCTTGAAAATGAATATTACATTATTTTCTATAAATAATTGAATATGAGTATCATTCTATATAAAGCAGTATGAAATAACAGTAATTTGTATATATTTTTAATATGACAATGTGTATAATCATATAAACTTATACTGATATAAGTTTTATTTTTGGAAACTGAAACATTATTAGCTGGTTCCATTTTATTTCAAACATGCTAGCCTGAAAAATCACACAAAGTATGAGGAAAAAGCAAGTAGAGAATACGAAAGAAATGAACAGAAATGATCTATGCTACGTTGAAAGAAAAAAAGTAATTTTAAAAGGGTATACATTTGCTTCATTTTTGATAAATGTTTTAGATAATTGTAAATCCTCATAGACATAGAAAATATAAATGTGGCAAAATAATATGATTAATATTGTGTTTTTGTTTCAATATATACTTCTGAATAAAATACAGAATTGGAAACTGTTGGTTTTCTTTATGATTGATTTGACAGGGAAATACTTAGTCTAAGGCTTTGAATACACTGATTATAGATTTCAGAGTGAATAATTTCAAAAAGGATTTAAATAATTCTGATTCTTCTTTCCCTGTGTGTTTCTTCCATTATGACAATTGCAAACTCCTACAAAGCTCCCACTCAAAAAGAAAAAAAAAAGCAAAAACCTGAAATCTGAGACTTTACTCTTTCCTTAGTAAACTAAAAGAACAGCCATTGTTACAGTTTCTTTGTGACACAGGCCTCAGGCAGAGTGGAAAGATGACCAACATTCCTCAGCATAACAATAGTACACCATTGTGCTTAGAGGACAAGACCAAATCCTCCCTAACAGAGAGAATATTCTTTCTCCAACATGCTGGTAAGCTTTTGCTACAGAGAGAAAGTAAGATATTACACAGAGGTGCTAAGTTAATAGACTTCCAAGTAAGAAACCCTGCTGATCTGCTCTTGAATAAGAAAGCGTTGGATTAGAATTTGGTTCATCTTCATTGACTAAATTTCATGACCCACCTTAAGCCTTTACTTCTCTGCGAAAGCAAACACACCCTTGTCCTCCTGACAAAGGCATATGATGCTAGGTGAGAATGACGATTTTGGGAACAACCATGGAGCAACACTTTCTCCTGTGAAAAGGGAATGATTTGTCAAGAAGAAGAAGGGATATATGTTTTCAGATGGAAACCTCTGAAGGGGAGAAGTGTATGTATATGTGTAAATACAAATGTGAACATGAAAGGATAATAAAGTGAAGAGTGGAAATACACATATATCTAATTTATATACACATAAATACATGGATACACATATGTCTAAATGGCCTTTAGTTTTGAGCTGTCTTTCCTTACATATAGTAATAAAAACTTGATTTTTGAGAACTTTATTCTTCCTAAGCTTGAATTTTCTACAGGTGTTACTCTACACTTTCAGACGTTCCTATAATTTTATATGTACATATCACTCCTCTGTATTTGCATTATTCTAAAGAGAAGTGGTGACTAGATAATCTTTTGGGTTTATTTCTTTCAGAGATAGGAATCATTATTCGCTTGTGTGAACTATAACCTAGAATCTGCAATGACTTTGGGTAACTGTAGAGATATCCCATCTCAGTATGACAGCTACTAGTATAGTAGACAGTAGGAAGAAAAATATGCATGAGAAGAAACAAGATTAAACCTTAATTATGCCCTTGAAAGAGCCAAAGAGAAAAATAATGGACGGATCTACAATTGATTTGCAGAAAATAACACACAGTGATAACCCTTAAATCTTTTGGGCATGTTAAACAAAAGTTCATTTTTGCATCAGTAATCACCTACCATCTCCATTTCTCTTTTTTTTTTTCTTCTCCAAATCCTGGAGATTTTGTATTATACTTATTCTGACCCCAGAGCACACTCTTTTTTTTACCTTCTATTTCCTTTCGCTCTCCACCCCTTCCCTTAAAAACTAAAAATGGAAAAATAAACAAAAGCAAACAAAAATGAAACAAACAATTCTATTTTTCTACTTCTTCATTTTTTTTCTTGTAAATAAGAAATCGATGTCTTCATTACTTTTGTTGATTGGGGTTACACAATTTTTTTTTTTACTTACTTGATACCCAACTATACTGACATTTATATTGACATTTATCGCTGCTCAGGCAAGGGTCAAGTGTATTGACAAGAACTCAGAAAGTTCATTTAGGAGAGCCAACACATGGAATGGCATATGTAAGGATAAGGCAACACAAATACCGCCACAGTGAACTGAAGCCCAAGAGGTGCGTAACTCTACAGGGATGAGCTCAGGACAATTCCCATATGGACAATAAGTCTTTCTGGAGAATATGAAGGTCTAGACTTGGCAAATTCAGAAAACAACACACTGTCAGTACTAGATTTGGACATGTCAGTGACAGGTTTCAAAACTTTTATAAAATAGCTTCACACACTTAATGAAACATGGCACATACAGGAAAAAGAGAGAAAGTAATACATACTTTATAAAGATAATGATGTAATAACATTATTTTTATACCTTAAATTCACACAATAAATTTATCCTGAAAAATAAAAATAAAGATTATTCCATTTAACTTCACAAAAAATTTATTACCTCAATCAGAATCTCATTATATAAGCAGTTTGGAAAATAATACTCATTTTTAAGTAATAAAATGCCATAGGTAAGTTTTCTGCTCACTACAGGGTCCCAGTTTATAATTAAGTATTTCTTACTGGTGGTAAATTAGTGGGTAGAATCACCTGCCTACTCTGTGGACCTGATGTAGAATGATTTCTGGCTGGGAATGAATAAAATAACCAGACTCACACTTTAATTCTCCAGCCCACCCAGTTCTTAAGCCAACTAAAGACTGAGTGGATCCATCAGGGAGACTGCTATCCTTACTACAAATTTACAGGAACGCGGAGGAACATTCTTACATGTAGTTCCTATTCACTTCTCAAGCCACTTAACTAAAAAGAATAATTCTGGTCTTGTAAGTATTCCATGTTACTACCCTAGAGAATGTCAGAGTCCACCTATCTGCATGCTGTAATTGAGCCTTTTTTGTTTTTGTACAGAGTGGGCACAGCTATTGCCCACTTTATCAAATACTACTTGAGTTGTTTATTATTGCTTACATCACAGGAAAAGAAGAATTTTAAACTTTAAAACTGTGGATGACTTCTAACCATGGGGACTAGAAAAAGTCTAGTAATTTGTCTTCACTTCTACTTCTTTAGGATCTATCATGTGATAAAATTCTCAATCTTTTTTTAAAATTTAAGGAATTATCCTAAAACCATATATACATTTTTACAGCAAGTGGTCATGACCAGGTGCTCCAAATTTAATCATTTTAATCATTTTGGGATTATATGCTTTGATAGCTGGTGGGACTATTCAGTCCTAGCCTACGTGTCATTGACACCTGTTCTGTTTTTTGGAAGAACTCCAAATTATTTTTTGGAAAATTCTTTCCTTGATTTTCTGTATTATTTTCTGCATGCTTTCACACACATCAAATTGTGAGAAGGTCACTTGCTCCTAATCACATGTCAGTGATTTTGAAGCACTGAAAATATATGCCTTTTTTTAATCTGAAATGGCAAATTTCTCATTGTATATCATGAATAACCTTTAATGTTGATCACAAAACACTTTCTACTACTTCTAATTAACACTCTCCACAATGAGGCATATAAAGTTAAAACTATTATTTAGTCTCAATTCTAAGATAATAATTATATGAAAGATGCAGATATTTACAATATTCACCTCAAGACACTTCAGATGCATAAACCAATTATCAGCTCTGGTCCCTTGTCCTGGGAAATCTAAGTAATTTAAAACCTACTACATACATGGTGAAATATCCAGCCTTCTTTATCATTTTTTTTGTTTGTTTGTTTTGGTTTGGTTTTTGGTTATATATTCACCTCTTAGTCTCAGTTTTTGCTTCCATGGAATTAACGCATTTTGGTAATCATTTGACTAGCCTGTATGCACTAGTTTATATTAAGTTGTATCAAATTATAAAACATTTCCTGCATGCTAATAACTTTGGGGAATGCTTTCCTCAAGAACTTTCTGTAAAATCTTTAGTTTGAGTTAATCACTATTAACAATATGATCATAAAAACTAGGTTTCTGCAGCAAGCCTCAGTTAGTAAAAAACAAAATCTATTCTCCATGAAATTTTCACATAGATGTGTATGCATATAACAAGAAAGAGTACTATCAGTACCATCAAAACAAACCAAATGCCAAGACATGTACTTATGGAATTATTTTGAAATGATTTTGCAGCACAGAGGTCTTGTAATAGCGGTATAGTCAAATTAGAATGTCAGAATGTGAATATTTGTTTCTCTGGTGAAATGCTAAAGCAGTTTAAGCTAAGATGCTACAGTTACTCAACTACATTTTTGTAAATTGGATTTTTCTGTCACTGTCTTAACATTTTATAATTGTACATTAAGTGTTATTTGTAACATAGGCAGTCCATAACAAAGAAAGGGAAAAGATGTATTGACCCCAATTGCTACAGATATAGATTGATTGAGAAGAATTGAACTCATGGACTTGAACTCATGGACTTGTCTAATAGCGTCGTATTGCTAAAATGTTAAATACTTATCCATGGTGTGCCAGATTTCAGTTTACACACACCTACAAACCCATATTCTCAAGTCTCAATTGACAAAGAAGGAACAAAACCCCTAACTACTGTCAGCTGGCAACTGGCCTATGACTAAGATACAGAACATGGTGTTCTCCTGATGACCACAGATACTTCTATAGAACACTAATATCAAAAAAGGCCACGACAAGAGACACAAAAACAAGGCAAATGAATAATCATGTCAAAATATGCACAAACAACACCTTGAAAACCACAAAAGTGACCAAATATCTTTATTGCTTAGCTTATATTTTTTTCCAAATACAACTTAATTCTTCCATTCCATGTTTTAATTCTTCCATTCCTACATAAATGAAGGGATATTGACCCTGCTTTCAGGCAATACTTAACCTAAATCAAGATCATATTCCCTTAAATCTTTTACTGATATCTTTTAGAACAAGCCTAAATCTCCTCAACATTTTCTCTCTAACGTGCCCCATGATATCTTAGGTATGTTCCTGGTGGTCTTGACTGGTAAAGGTCTCTACATGATTTTGATAATCCCTAAATTCCATCATCAAGGCCCCAAATCAAATGTATTAAAACATTTTCTAGCCACCATGTTAAAATGTTAGACGTGGGACTGGGGAGTAAATTATAAAATGCCAGTACAATTTTTTTCTCTCCCTTCACTTATTCTCTTTGATACAGTCATCTCAAATGGATCTCAGATGGCTGTGTGACTTTTTTTGGTTAATGAGACATTACCAACAAGACATAAGATGACCCTTGTAAAATACTTCTGCTCAGAGGGTGTGCTTTTGATGTTTTTGGAATCCTCTTGCCAGGTAAGGAAGCCTAGGCTACCGTGCCTTCAGGATAATGGACATAGCCAAGTTATCCTCATCACCCCAGCTAACATTGGGACAACCACTAGATATGTGCATTAGGTCATCCATATTGTTGCAGTAAAGTCAATTGGAAAGAACCATTGAGCTAATCCAGAGTAACAGAACCACCCAACTAAACCAGAGGATTGTGAGAAATAATACACGTTTGTGTTTAATTCCACTAGTAATTTGGGAACTGTTTGTTACATAAAAGATCTGATTGATGATAGGCAAGAGTGTCCATTATGAAGAGACCCATTTAGTATGAAAAAAATATTGAGGAAAGTCTATCCTTCTATTTACATAGAATAGAAATTATAAGTCCAAGAATGAGATGTTCCTAATGCATAAAGAGGTCTGCTAAGGAAATGAAGCATGCTCTTCAAGCAAGAAAGAAACTCTCTTCTGGATTACAGTTATCCTGACAGCCACAGGCCTCATAGAACTAGCATAGCCAACATTTACACTTCAAAGGTAACATACAAAGCAGAAATATGTCACCTGATGATAATGCATACATTTTTGTGTACTTGATCTTAGTGATATTAAACGTTTTCTTACATACACATGCAAATAAACTATACCATGGCTAAATTTTGCTGTAAAATGTCCATTTGTTCAACTTATTAGGAAAATGTTATACTTGCTCAAGACCGTGTCAACACATTAACTCATTTTTTTCCTAGAAATAGATACAAAAAATACATGTTTTTTTTTTTAGTTTATATTATTTGTTAATTACTTATTTTTGAGACAGTCTTGTTCTGTCACTCAGGCTGGAATGCAGTGATATGATCATAATTCACTGCAGTCTTGAACTCCTGGACTCAGGTGACCCTCCCACTTCAGCCTCCTAAGTAGCTGGGATTACAGGCATTCACCACGACACTGAACCAATTTAAAAATTTTTTGTAGAGATGAGTCTTGCTATGTTGCCCAGGCTGGTCTTGAACTCTTGGGCTCAAGTAATTCTCCTGCCTTGGCTTCCCAAAGTGGTTGGATTACAGGCATGAGCCACTTGGTGTGGCCCTAGTTGTTATTTACAACTGCAACTTTAAGGTAATTTACACATTTAAATTTTCAAAGGATATCATTAAAATATTTGTGTGAAAAATTGATAATACCTAATCATTGAATAGACAAATAGTAAACGCTCACTCTTAAGGTTTTAATGACTGGGTTCTATGTCATTTGCTCTTTTCACAGGCCACTTTGCTCTGGCTAAATTTCTTCAGTTTTACTGGTAATGGCAATAAGACCAAGAATTAAAACAACACAAACTTAGCCTCTTAATATATTCAGAATAATTTCATAATCTTGAAAATGCTATTCTAGTATATTATTGTCAAATCACTCAGGTGAATAAGGTTTTAACTTCATTAAACTGGACTATGTTTTGCTGGGAAAATCTGAGACAAAACCCACTGATGTTTCCTGTTACTGACACCAGGATTTTCCCTTTTATCATAGAGCGGCAATTCTCTTAGACATAGAGGTATTCTAGTGCCCTTTCACAGGACACAGCATATCTCCTAGCTTATCTTTAATTTTCGTATTTCAAAAATTCAATTCAATTACCTGAGTTTGTCAGATTAGTTTTCTTATGGTCAAGTAAAACAAACTTGTAAATTGCAAGAACAACAAACAACAGATTTGAGTCAGAATAAGACTAATTTGGCTAACTTAAGTGCCAAGAAAATACGTTTGAACATTTTATTTATCACCAGATGAAACTTTGCAAGGATCATAAACTTATATATAAAAGTAATTCAAGGGAGAATTATTCTGTGTATTTTCTTTTGACAATAAAATTTAGAACAATTGGAAGCTCCATGAAATCATGGTGACTTTATTAATAATCATGAATTTTCATTGAAAGTGAAGCATCAGGAACACCTCCATACAAACACACACACACACACAAACACACACACATATAGCATCGAATATATATTTATATATAAAATATACGTAAAATTATACATATATATTATATATATAATGACAGAATGTATCTTGAAAACTATTTAGTCACTTATTCTTATTTCATTGCCTTTGTCCATCATCTCTCTTCTGGCTTCTTGAAGTAGACTCAAATGGACTCTCAGGGTTCATTCTTAGTCACTATCATTGATTTTTATTTCAGTTTGGGTTATCTTCCTAAAATATAAATCTGAAGACATTTCTTTGTTAGTAAAAGTATTCCAGGATTCCCTCTTACTTTCAGAATGAAGTCCATCCTCTTGTAATAACTCACTATCTGCTTCCTTCTTAGTTCTCCAGTGAGAGAGGGGGCAGGTAGAGGCTGGTTAGGTAGACAAAGAGAGAGGGTCTCAGAAGAAGGACAATGCCTGCACCACCTACGTTATGTAGCCAGAAGGAGGAAATGTGGTTAAGAACTTCCTCTTATACCAAGATGCTTGTTCAGAGGGAATTTGCAGCTGTCTGTGCAGGTGCACACAAGGACCAAGGGTTTCCTAAAATGACCTCAAACTCATTATAATGCCATTAGCATTGTGGTTTTATCCAACTCCTCATGTGTTTCACTTAGGCATTCATGGGTAATAACCAAGATGGAGTCACTATGGCAAACCCCATGCATGTGTAGATGTAACACCCCCAAGGGGGATTTTTATCCCTCCTGTTATGGCAGAACCTACAGAAGACTTCCTTGATTCTGCCACATAAAAGACCCAGAACTCAGCCCCATTTTTGACAGTCCTCTTTGGGTCCTCTTTTGCTGCTGAGAGCTTTTCTGTCACTTAATAAATTCTACTCCACCTTACTCACTCTCTGGTAAGGATCAATAACTTATTCTTCTTCTTGGTCATAGGACAAGCACTCAGACATCCCTAAACTAAGGACTGAGGAGACAGAAACACCAGCATTATCTCTCATACCTCCCTGAATAACTGCCTTATTCACTTTTCTCACATTATGTGCAGTTTCTTGGATTACATTTTGTTTCTTGAACAATTATTTAGCCTTGTTCTTAGGTTTTTAACTGTAAAAACTTTTATATCATGATTTGCTCATCAACATTAAAACTTTTTTAAAACATTTCTTTGTCATTTTAAAGTAAATTCATTATAGGTACATGAATTATCCCTTTAATTCATAAACAATCTGTCTGTTAAACCCTTACATAGCTGATATTGTCTAATATATTTATGACTGTCAAAGTATCAGCAAATTACCTATTTAAAATTATTAAATTAAAAAATGTTTTTTATATATATGTTTTCCTGATCTAACAAGTTTCATATACTTTAGGGAGAAAATGTTTTCACGTGCTTTCTAAAATTGCCATTTTTAAAAGCTTTTATTTCTGGAGATGCATGTGGAGTTTTTGAGTCGTTGTAATTAAAAGAAAATGGCCCAGTTGCATGTAAATGTAAATGTTTATAACATTTTTACTCAATTCAGAGTTTTATTCCAATCACATTCTCAATTAGAAATCAATTTCCAGTGGTTCAAGCTTCCTTTCCTCAAAGAACCAAAAATCATTTGAACATGTGTCTATACATTCTCTGTGTCAAATGCATCAGTTTCTTTATCATTCTTTTAAGACCTTTGTTATCTTCCAACATATTCAAGTTCTATAGTTCAATAAATTCACTTCTGTGCTGTGCTCCATCAAAGGCTGTAAACACTGAAGTTAAAATTTTACTCTTTTCATTTCATTCTTCTTTTGTATCTAGCCCATCTCCACTGAAGTTCACTGTACTTTTCTTGTAAAAATCATATTAACTTTAATCTTACTGAAGATTTCAAACAATTTTACAAAATATTTTTACAGTTTCTGCTACAAATCATCTTTACTTTTTAAATGGATTGGAAGAATCAATATAATTAAAATGTTCATACTGCCCAAAGTAATCTACAGATTTAATGCTATTCCTATCTAGTTGCCAGTGTCCTTTTCACAGAGCTAGAAAAAGCTATTTTAAATTTCACATGGGACCAAAGGAGCTTGAATAGCCAAAGCAACCCTACACCAAAAAGAACAAGGCCGGAGGCATCACCATGACCTGATTACAAACTATACTGTAAGGCTACAATAAACAAAACATCATGGTACTGGTACAAAAACAGATACATACACCAATGAAACAGAATAGAGAACCCAGAAATAAAGCTTCACAGCTACAACCATCTGATTATTGATAAGGTCAACAAAAATAAGCAGTAGGAAAAGAATTCCCTATTCAAGAAGTGGTGCTGGTATAACTGGCTAGCCGAATGCAGAAGAATGAGACCAGGCTCTTACCTTTCACCATACATGAAAATTAACACAAGACAGATTAAATATTTAAATTTAAGACTTCAGACTGTAAGAATAAGAGGCCAGGCATGGTGGCTCATGTCTTTAATCCCAGCACTTTATCATGGGTGGCAGAGGCAGGCAGATCACCTGAGGTCAGGAGATAGGGACCAACATGGTTAACATAGTGAAACACAATCTCTACTAGAAATACAAAAAATGGCAAGGCATGGTGGCTCATGCCTGTAATGCCAGCTACTCAAGAGGCTGAGGCAGGAAAATTTCTTGAACCTGGTGTTAGGCAGGAACCTAGACCCAACATGGCGGTATCACCGGGCATGGCAGGCCCTTTGTTAGGTCTTCCCACAGGCCCTTTGTTAGGACTTCCTGCCCTTCACTTCCTGCTAAGACTCTCAGTGTACAAAAAAAGCCCACGCCTGCCAAAGAACCTCTCTGCGCAAGCTCCTGGACACGTCATTCCCCAGAAATCAAAACCTAACTCACGAAAACAGAAACCTGCAAACCCTGCCTACCTCACCCTATAAAAGGCCCCCCAATACCCGCCGGGAGCGCGACTTCCTCGGCCCTCCCCCCTAGAGTACTGGTGAACCTCGCCCGCGAGCCCAATAAAGGATACCTTTGTTCTCATCTGCATGGTGTCTTCTTGCTTGGCTCCCCATTTACATTACGCCCGGGAGGCAGAGGTTGCAGTGAGCTAAGATTATGCTGCTGCACTGCAGCCTGGTTGACAGAGTGAAACTCTACACCTTCCCCTCCCCTCATAAAAAAAAAAAAAAAAGAATCCTAAAAGAAAATATTGAAAATACCATTCTGGACATTGGCCTTGGGAAAGAATTTATGACTGAGTCGTCAAAAGCAATTGCAGCAAAAACAAAAATTGACAAGTGGGAGTTAAGCAGTCAACAGAGTAAACAACTATCCTACAAAATGGGAGAAAATATTTTCAAACTATACATCCCACTAAGGTCTAATATCCAGAATATGTAACAAACTTAAATCAACAAGCAAACAACAACAATAAAACATTAAGAAGTAGGCAAAGGACACAAACTGACACATCTAAAAAGAAAACATACAAGCAGTGAAAGAAAATTTGAAAAAACGCTGCATATTACAAATCATCAGGGAATGTTAAATCAAAACCTAAATGAAATATCATCTTCATCTCATAGCAGCCAGAATGGCTATAATTAAAAAGCCAAAAAGCAACAGACATTCTTGAGGCTGTGGAGAAACGTGAACACTCAAATATCGTTGGTGGGAACGCAACTTAGTTTAGCACTGTGGAAAGAAACTTGGAGATTTCCTTTTTTCCTTCCTTCCCTCCCTCCCTTCCTTCCTTCCTTCTTTCCTTTAGTTCTTTCTTTTTTTTTTCTTTGAGTTGGAGTCTCACTCTGTTTCCCAGGCTGGAGGTCAGTGGCATGATCTCAGTTCACTGCATCTTCCACCTCCCACGTTCAAGTGATTCTCCTGCCTCAGCCTCCAGAGTAGTTGGATTACAGGCATGCACTACTGTGCCCTGCTAATTTTTGTATTTTTAGTAGAGACGGGGTTTCACCATGTTTGCCAGGCTTGTCTCAAACTCCTGATCTCAAGTGATCCACCTACCTCAGCTCCCCAAAGTGCTGGGATTACAGGCATGGGCCACCATGCCCACCTGGAGATTTCTCAAAGAACTTAAAACAACACCAGCCTTCTACCCAGCAATCTCATTACTGTGTATTTATCAAAAAGAAAAAAGATCATCATACCTAAAAGACACCTTCATTCATATCTTCTTTGCGACACTCTTCACAATAGCAGAGACATGGAATCAACCAAGGTACACATCAGCTGTGGATTGGATAAATGAAATGTGGTACATATATACCATGGAACACTAGGCAGCAGTAATAAAGAACAAATATCTTTTCTTTGCATCAAAATGGATACAGCTGGAGGTCTTAATACTAAGTGAACTAATGCAGGAATAGAAAACTAAGTACCTCATACCTGTACGAGGCCGAGGAGGGCGGATCACCTGAGGTCAGGAATTCAAGACTAGGAGTTCCAGACACCAGAAGAATGAGACCAGGCCCTTACGTTTCACCATACATGAAAATTAACACAAGATAGATTAAATATTTAAATTTAAGACCTCAAACTGTAAGAATAAGAAGAGGCCAGGTGATGAAATCATCAGCAAAAGGAGATAGTTCAACTTCTTATTTTCCTATTTGGACGCTTTGTATTTATTTCTGTTGCCTGATTGCTTTGCTGGAAATTCCAGTACTATTTTTAATAGGAGTAGTGAGAGTTTGTATCCTGGTCTTGTTTTTTTTTTCTCAAGGAAGATAGTTCCAGCTTTTCCTGGTTCAGTATGATCTTAGCTGTGAGTTTATCATAGATGACTCATCATTTTGAAGTGTGTTCCTTTGATACCTAGTCTGTTGAGGGCTTTTACCATGAAGGAATGTTGGATTTTAGCAAAGGGTTTTTTGCATCTATTGAGATGATCATATAGCTTTTGTTAATAACTCTGTTTATGCAGTAAATCACATTTATTGATTTGCATATTTTGAAGTAACTTTGCATCCCAGGAATAAAGCCTATTTGATCATAGTGAATCAACTTTTTGATGTGCTGCTGAATTCATTTTGCAAGTAATATTTTGCTGAGGAGTTTTGCTTATGTTTTCATCGGGGATGTTGGTTAGAAGTTGTCTTATTTTTGTTGTGTTTTTGCCAGATTTTTTATCAGGCTGATTCTGCTTTCATTGAATAAGTTGGGGCAAAGAGCCTCCTCGTTGATTTTTTAGAAGAATTTCACTAGTATTGGTGCCATTTTTTGATACACATGGTATAATTTCGTTATGAATACATCTGGTCCAGGGCTTTTTTTGAATGGTAGGATTTTTATCACTAATTCAACTTCTGAGTTTGATGTTTGTCTATTCAGCATTGCAGTCTTTCCTTTATTCAATCTTGACAGATTGTATATGTTTCTAGGAACTGATCCATTTATTCTAGATTTGTTAATTGGTGTGCATGGAGGTTTTCATAGTATTCTCTAAAGATCTTTTGCATTTTTGTGTGATCAGTTGTATTGTCATCTTTGTCATTTCTGATTGCATTTATTTGAAGCTTCTCTTTTTTGTTCTTTGTTTATTCAGTTGCTATCAATCTTGTCTATTAAAAACACTTCTTGGTTTAATTTATTTTTAAGTGGGTTTTTGCATTTAAGGTCATTCAGTTCTCTAATTTTAGTTATTTATTGTCTTGGGTAGCTTGATTTTTTTTTCCTATTTTTAAAATATAAAATTAGAGTGTTAATTTGAGAAATTCCTGTCTCCTTGATGAAGGCATTTAGGATGATAAACTTTCTTCTCAATACTGCTTTAGTTGTATCCCAGAAATTTTGGTAAGTTTTATCCCTATTTTCATTAATTTCAAATATTTTTTAAATTATTGCCTTAGTTTTGATGTCTACCCATGAGTTGTTTAGAGGCAAGTTGTTTAATTCCCATGTATTTCTGTAGTTTTGAGTATTCCCCTTGATATTTGCTTCTATTTTGATTGCACTGTGGTCTGAGAGTATGCTTGGTATGATTTCAGTTTTTTTGAATATATTAAGACTTACTTTAAAACCAAGCATGTGGTTGATATCACAATATATTACATGTACAAATGAGAAGAATGTAAATTCTGTTGTTGTAGAGTGGAGTGTTCTTTAGATGTCAATTAAGTCCAATCAATCAAGGGTTCAGTTTAAGTTCAGAGATTCTTTGTTAGTTTTCTGCCTCAGTAATCTGTTTAATGTTGTCATTTGTTTGTTGAAATCTCCCAGTTTACTGTGTAATTGTCAAGTCTTTTTGTAGGCCAGGAAGAAATTGCTTTATGAATCTGGGTTTTCCAATGTTTGGTGTGTACATGTTCAGGATAGTTAAGTCTTCTTGTTGGATTGTAATCTTTATTATTATATAATGTGTTGTATTTTTCTTCTTAATTTTATTAAAGTGTTTTATCTGATATAAAGTTAGTAGCTCCTGCTCATTTTTGTTTTATATTTTCATGATAGACCCTTCTTTGTCTTTCTGACGTGAGTCTGTGGGTATCATTACACACAAGATGGATCTTTTGAAGACAACAGATGGTTGGGTCTGGGTATTTTATCTAGCTTGCCAGTCTGTTTTTTATGTGAAGAGTTTAGCCTATTTCCATTCAAAGTTAGTATTGATATATGTGATTTTGAGTCTATTATCATGTTTTAGCTGGTTATCATGTTGACTTTATTGTGTAGTTGTTTTGTAGTGCTTGTGGGTTATGTGCTTAACTGTCTTTTTGTGGTAGTAGGTAATGTTTCTTGGAATCCATGTTTGGCTCTCCCTTAAGGACTTCTTGTAAGGCTAGTCTAGTTGAAAAATATTCCTTAAGTGTTTCCTTGTCTCAGAAGAATTTTATTTCTTCTTCACTTATGAAGCTTAGCTTGGCAGGATATAAAATTCTTGACTGGAATTTTTTTTCCTTAAGGACACTTAATATATGCCCCTTATCTTTTCTGTCTTGAAAGGTTTCTGCTGAGAGGTCTGCTGCTGATCTGATCAGGTTCCAAAGCGACTTAGCCCATTTTCTCTATATGGCTTTAATATTTTTCCTTTTGCATTGGCCTTGGTGATTCTGATGACTATGTGGACTGGGGTTGGTTTTCTTGCATAGTACCTAACTGAGGTTTTCTCTGTTTCGTGGATTTGCGTGTCAACCTCTCTAGTGAGATTAGGGAAATACGCATGAGTTGTGTCCTCAAATATATATTTCTAGTTGTTCATTCTGTCTCCTCTTTCAGACATGTCAGTGCATCAAACATTTGGTCTGTTTATACAATCCCACATTTCTAGGAAGCATTTTTGATTTTTAAAGTTCTTTTTAAATTTTTGCCTGTCAGAATTGATTTGAAAAACTAGTTGTTGCATATGAAATTCTTTTCTCAGTTTGGTTTATTCTGCTGTTAATACCTCTGATTGTTTTATGAATTTCTTGTAATGAACTTTTTAGCCCTAGAATTTTAGTTTGGTTCTTTTGAGATCTTCAATCATTTTACTGGATTTCTTGGATTGAATTTCAACTTTCCCCTGACTCTGAAGGAGCTTGCTTGCCATCCAGATTCTGCATGCTGTTTGTCATTTCACACTAGTTAAGAACCATTGCTGATAGGCTAGCAGACTAATTTGAGGTAAAGGGACTCTCTGGATTTTTGAATTGCCAGAGTCCTTTCATTGATTCTTTCTCATCTGTGACGGTTTGTATGCCTTTAACTATGGTATAAGTTGAGTATATTCAGTTGGCTTCATTTATGGATATTTCCAGAAAGCCAGGAGTCTGTACAGGATATTTATGTGTGGTTGAATTCTTATACTTGGTTACACAATTTTATGTATTAGCCTAAAAATTTTTGATGTTGTAGTTCTGGCTACATTCTAGCGGATGGCACTTAAAAGTAACACACAGTAGCTAGGCTAATGTACAACCATGTGGCTCTTTTCTACTTCCTCTTGTTTACAGGCATGCTCTCAGATGGACTAAGATGAGAGAAGGGCACTTGAACAGATCTGCTCCGAGGCCTTGGGGGAGCACCCTCTGCTCACTGCTGCTGTACCCACACTTACTTTGTTAGGTATTTCTGGCTGCAGGGCTCTGTTAGGAAGAAGCTAAGTCAGGAGAATATGCCACATCCTTTCTGGCCTGGCCCTGTGAAGGGAGGCATGCCCCCCTCCCCTGGACCAGAAACCTAAAAATGTTGTCTCTCTCAGTGCTCTTAGGCTAGGGTCTCTTCCCTACCTTGAGTGCTGGCCACAGATCTTGGATTAGTACTCCTGAGCACTGCACCACGGCCCTGGAGACGATGATGTCCTATGACTCATAGTGAGGTTCCAGATGTGTTTGAGGATCCTAGGTGCTCCCCCTTCACCAAAATAGTACTCAGGTGGAACAACATATTCAGACTGGACTTTGGAGTTTGCACTGTCCAACTTCTTTTGCTAGGTGGCTAGGCACAGGCCCTGAAAAGGGCTGGCTGATAGAAAGCCGTATAGAGCAGACATGCCACAGTCCAGCAAGGAAGCCAATCCTGTTGTCTCCTAGTTCACAGTTAACTGGAGCCAGTACTTCCCAGAGGGAAATGGGACACCCTAGGAGGTGGGCTTCTGTGGTCACCCTCCACTAGAGCTGCCCAGTGAACAAGAGTTCTTTGACTCCATGTCATTTGAAAGTCTGTCTCTGCCTGTTCTCTGGGTAGATGCCTCTGCCATCTGACAATTCCACAGGGGACAGAGTCTTAAGATCACAGAGATCTGTAGTGAGAATGAGCTGTCTCTCAGTTCCCTCTCTCACCCTTTTCCCAGGAGCCATTCAGGACTGGGAACTAGCCTTCCTCTTAGGTACCCTGTGCAGGGTTTCCATCATCCTACTTCTTAAGCATCACTTTAGCATCACTTCTTCATACACTCTCATCATTTTCCTTACTCAATAATTTGATCTCGTCAGTGGAGCAGCACTTACTGGCTGCACATAGTCAGCCATCTTATCTCCATTTCCAATTTAAAAAGTTTAAGTTGTTTTCACATGTTCACACTGCATGAGACAGGTGCTGTCAGTGCCAGAAGGAGAGGAGGAGGTGGAAGAGGCCACATTGCGAAGCTGCTGCTGCTTCTGCTCCTTCCGGGAATTCTGTTTTCCTCTCCTATGCCACTCCTCCTGTCTCCAAATGTAGGACTTCTTGAAAAAAGTTGATTTGTGCCTCAGGAATTTCAAACCCTCTGAACCATAATTAAGTAGATGATCCAAGGATTACATTTTGAGAAAGAGTAGACCCAATAACCTTTTATTTCATTTCTGATTTTAAAAGTATGATTCTCAGATTTGTACTTTATAGTTTTGAAAGCAAATGATAAATTGTGCTACAAGATGATTTTAAATTCTTTCATTCTACTGCTACAGTGACACCTGTTTTCCTGCTGCTTTGCCCAAATACTTCTTGTAAAAATAACGAACTACAACACTTACCCTATTTCTTTCCAGCGATTGTCTTCTGATGTGTTAGTGGTGGCAGTAGGAAGCACAAGAATCTCTTTAATGTCCTTTAATGGGGAAGAACTATACTTTAGTTGCTGTACTCAGTGATGACACTGAAGCTGGCCCATGTATACCTGGACAAGATTTAAAAGATGAAATCCTAGAACTTGGGCCTGTGCTTAATGCTGTAGTAAATACAATTTTGGTAATCAATGGAGGGGAAGCTTGTATATCTTGAACATGGCAGGACTGTAAATAGTTTGCAGGCAGACAGCAGATAATGGTGCTTTTCATCTTCGTGGCAATGTTTTTGGGCATTCCTTCACAAAAATTAGAGTATAATTACCCACCTCTTAAATATGAGTCAGCTTAGCAACTCACTTTTAACAAAAAGAATGCAGTGGAAATTTGGCATCTGAGGTTATGTTAGAAAAAACAAACAGGTTTTCTCTTAGATCTCTTTCAAATAGAATTCACATCTTTGGAGCCTGGAGTCTCCATGGAAGATATTTGACTGTTTTGAAGTCATCATGTTCGTGAGATCATGTGGAGAGAAAAAATAAATAAAGAGATGCCGACGGAGTGTTACCTATTTCAACTGCCAGCTACTCAAGTCTTCCCAGTCCAGGTACCAAATACGTGAGTGAAGAAGCATTTGAAATATTCCTTTGTATATAATCTACCAATGCAACATGAGATATCCCAGCCTGACAGCCAAATGGTTCCTGAACTCCTGACCCAAAGAAACTGTAAAAGACAGCAAATTGCTATTATTGTTTTAAACCACTAAGTTTTAGATGATTTGTTATTTAGCAATAGACAACTAATACAGTAATTAAATAGTGAAATATCTGTCTTTTAACAAGTAATATTAGAAGAATTGGATATTCTGGTGCAAATCAACTATAAAAACTTAACACCAGTTTTTAAAAATTATCTTAATATTCTTACTGTAAATTGGCTAATTTATTTAACTAAACTTGATTTCTCAGTTAAAATAATAAAATAATGGTTCCCTTGAAGTAAATTTATTGAATTATATGCATTACTTCCGATCAGACATTCTTATAATACCTTTTTCAAGTGCCAACTATAATAAATGTGAGAGTGAGATTGATAGGCATAACTCTTTTTAATTACGGTTCTATCCTACTGGTTATTTGTGCAGATACATCTAAATACCACTGTCTATAACTATATCACATCTTGTTAAAGCAGATATCATTTTTGAAATTTAATAAAATTATTAGCAGAAAATATTACTGAAATATTTGCGCATTTCCATTAAAAGTATACTTCGACAGTATGAAAGGAGACTCAAGTATGTTGTAAAATAGTATGTTGAAAAATTATGATTTATTACTTACATTACCACAAAAAAAACCTTAAATTTGATTTGGCAAAAATAAAGAAAAACATCATCTCAGTAGGCTTTTCAAAGTGTGATTTTTTTTTCTTGGGAATTCATGAAATAGCGTAGTATCTTAATCTCTGACACTGTGGGGAAGAACAGATGCTATAATCCTATTCCCTAAGTGTGCTCACAGATCATCTCCAACTCATCCTATTTTGTTAGCAGTATAATTTGTTATTTCAAAAGAAAAAATTATGCAAATTCGTTGGCTATCATGTGAGTTTCAGTTAAAAATATGGTATCTTTTGTTCAATTGCCTGTGTATACAGAATGGATCTAAAAGATAAAATTTTAGAAAATGAATATTATTGCAATTTATCAATTTTGTTGAAATGTGTGGAAGGCAGATACAGTAAATGTGATCCGATTTATCTATTTTGTTGAGAGATATGGCAAGCAGATACAGTAAATACGATTCTTTAAGAATTTATCTTAAGTATTTGTCTAATGTTTATAAATATCAGTGTGCTTGAACATATTGTGAATGACATTTACTTTTTTATTTAAAGCAAGATACAAGATAACGAATAGTTGACTATTATTTTTGTGGTATTAACTCAGGTGAATGCAAACACCAGTGTTAATTAACCATAGCACTATCTTCTCAGATAGTTCTTGAGTCAGTCTGAACTATAATATCAAAAACGAAAAATAGGCAAAATTATTTTGTATGTTTAACATCTCTGTGAGGACCACATTCTTCTTTTTCTACAATCTGTAGTCAGTCATTCAAGGTATAAAACTAACGTAGGTTAATTTTTTTATAGTAAGCATATACAAAGTGACTTTGATTAGATGCATCAATTTTCCGATTGTCAAAATATTACATTTACTTCTGCAGGAAGCTAATTTTATAGTATTGATCAGTATTAGTTTCACATTCAAAGGACAACTTTTGTTTCGACACTCTATTTAAAGTTTTTTTTTGTTCTATCATTGTGGATTTGGTTAATTCACCGCACAGACGTGTTCTAACCATGGGTATTTCCAGTGTTTCTGCGTCTTCCAACTTCACACTTAACCCTGCCACTTTTCCACTTATTTCATTGAAATGTTATCTTTTTATTTAATATGCACTTTTATTATTGATTACTTGTGGAAAAAAATACATACATAAAATCAATTAGATGTACAGCAGAATAAATGATAGTATTTTGTTTACAGCATAATTAATTTAGCAACCTCAAGTTTCATAATCATTTTCAATAAAGGAAAATTTAGTCAAAATCATGTTTTATGTTAAAATAAATACATATTTGTTTTATTATTAACATTTTGCCTACTTTTAAACTGAAAGACCTGCCAATGTTTAGCTGATAACTAATCAGCAATACTAATATGGAAAAAAAAGATAAGACAGGTGGCTAAAGGTAAGATTAGAAAAGCAAAACATCTTTGCAATATACGTCAGCTAAAAAAGAGGCGACATGCTTACAATTACAATGCTCATAAAACTGAGTGGCTACATTCGTGATGCAAAGCAATAGTCACTGCTGTGTTGCTAGCAGTAGGGAAAAGAGTATTGTTCCCTAAAATAGTGCATAGTCATTGCATTAAACAGAGAAGCTAACATTTGTAGAACACCTGAGATGTTTAAAGCACATTATTTGTTTTCAAAATAATTCTGCCATGTGGATATCACATTCCCATTTTACAGATACAGTACCTGTGGAATGTACACTAGATCTAAGAACAGTAACATACTCTGTATTTCAATGAGGACCAGGTGTGCAGAGCCCAAATGTTCATACACACTCTCCCAGGAAGCCTCTCCATCTGTGTATTCTCTGCATCACTATTTGCCCACAGAGGATGAGGCATTCGCTATGTGAATCGCTTTGCAGTATGGAAAAAAAATCTGCAGCCCAATTAGAGTGTAAACTATTAAACAAATTCTCTTTAAATAAGATCATAAAGTAATACCATTCTACATATGCTTTTAAAACCTAAGTCCACACAAGTTTCCTATGTTTTCTTCATATTTTATCATCTTATTGAAATGTTTACTTTTTTAATTACCAACCTATCACATTTTAAAATTTATTGTTGCCCCACGACAGAAGATAGAATTCAGTGAAATAGTTATTTGTAATGCTTTGAAAAAATGTAAAACATAAATGGGCTAAACTAATTATTTGCATCTCTGTGGCTTAAAATATGGTGTTTATTAGATATATTTTTTTCTGTTGACTTAACTTCAATGTAGTTTTTGACAGAACTAAAATAATTAAAGGAAGAATGCTGAATAATAAATATCAAAAATAAATTGCAAGTTTAAAAGGATATATAGATGGTTATCTAATATATTTGACTTTTTTAAATGACAGAAGTCTCTAAGGACAATGATGTCTGGGTTATTTTAAAGAAAATATAAACTTGTGAACTCTAATGATATTTTAAGAGTTATTGTTTTAAATGTATCTGTAGTACATAAAAAGAAAAATGACTGAAAGTAAAATGCATATTTTAAAAAATATTGGTAAAATAAAATATAATGTAATTCAAGGTTCTATTTTTTTATCTATATATTCCATATAAGGCATTTATTAATTTCCTCATGGAAACCAGTCCAACTGTGAGATAAAACCACCAAAAAATGGCATCAACCACTGTGAACACTTTTGGCAGCATGGCCCAAGACAGGTTGTCTGGTTTGTGCAGAGTCTCTGAAATTCTTTCAGAGTAGGCAAGATTTTCCCAAACTTTGCATTAACAAAGGAAAAAGATAGTTAGAGTCAAAATAGCTTGTCAAGAATGGACTAGGCTTTATTATCAGCAGCACCTTAAAAGAAAGGGCTGTAGATGAGGTTAATGCACCACTTCTTCTCACAAATTGAAACTGATTAAAATGCATAATTACAACATTTAAATGGGAAGTAGCCTAATACATTGGAAGAGCAAAATATTCACCAAAAACAATGAACACCTTTTTCTATATGCTAGTCATGGGTGACCTCTTGAAATAGATGAGAAATAAGTTTAACCATAAATACAAGAACTCTGGAAAATACAATGATATTTAAGAGAGAATAATGACCCCGAAACATGTAGGCATTCATATTTGACTTTGATTCATATTTGAATTTATACTCTTTCGTGTAAAAATTCAGATTTCATTAGATCACAATCTAACGCTGCACTTAATTATTTAATGTTACTAATAAGTTTAAGCTGTGTATTTGGATGCACTTCTATAGCTTGCATAGAGCAATATAGACGTAAACATCAATCACTAGAGAAGGCTGATACTGGAAAATCCCGAAGGAAGAGGGGCAATAACTTTAATATTGCAGAGTATTCTGAATCTTGTCAAACATCACCTGATGAGAAGAGAAACAAGTCATAAGGCACCTCGACATTGCTTAGTACTTTCTATAAACATATCATTGGGAGAGAAGTTACCAAGGACACTTGGAGTGGGTACAAGCAATGTGTTGTAGGGCACAGTTGCCTTAAGAGTTATTAAAACATAGTGATATTGGAACAGTTTACTTCTAGTTCTGACTGTTTCACTAACTGTGTGTGTGAAGTTTACCAAGTTACTTTGATTTTTTGTTTCCTTTCCCATTATAGATTCAAGGGGTACACGTGCAGGTTTTTTTTTTTTCTTTTTCTTTTACTTTTTTTTTTTTTTTTAACATAGATATATTGCATAATGGTGAGGTTTAGGTTTCTAGTGTATCCATCACCAGAGTAGTGAACAGTATACCAAACAGATAATTTTTGACTATGTCCCTCTCAAAATTCCCTTTTGGAGTCACCAGAGTCCCCACCCCATCCCCAGCTGCAGCAATCAAAGTTGTCTGTACATATTGCCAAATGTCCCCTGGGGGACAAATTGGCTCCTGTTAAGAACAACTGGTCTACTATATGTGTGTGTGTATATATATACATATATATATATTTTTTTGTAAGACGGAGGAGTCTCGCTCTGTTGCCCAGGCTGGAGTGCAGTGGTGCCATTTTGGCTCACTGCAAGCTCCGCCTTCCGGGTCACGCCATTCTCCTGCCTCAGCCTCCCAAGTAGCTGGGACTATAGGCGCCCGCCACCACGCCCAGATTTTTTTTTGTATTTTTAGTAGAAACGGGGTTTCACCATGTTAGCCAGGATGCTCTCGATGTCCTGATCTCGTGATCTGCCCATCTCGGCCTCCCAAAGTGCTGGGATTACAGGCGTGACCCACTGCACCTGGCCCAACTGGTCTAATGTTTTAAAAATATTCTTTACTGTCCAAATATATGTTAACGATGTTCAGGAATAGTATTAAATATCTAAACATTTGAACTATTTAAAAAACATACATAAATATTTGATGAATTTTCATCGACTCTTCCAAACATTCGAATCTTGGATGTTTAAAATGTTTAAAATATGATATAAATCAGCAAATTCCTTCCTGAATAATGGACATTATACCCAATAGGTAATGTTGCAAACATGCCCCTCTCAATATCCACAATTTTGGAGTCCTCAGACTCCATTATTTCCGTCTGTATGTACATGTGTACCCATCATTTAGCTTGCAGGTGTAAGTGAGAAAATGTGGTATTTGTTTTCTGTTTCTGAGTTTTTGTACTTAGGACAATGGCTCTAGCTCCATACATGCTGCTGTAAAACACATGCTTTCATTCTTTTTTATGGCGACATAGTGTTCCATTAAATATATATGTATATATATTTTATATAAATGTCAGAAAACAGATACATATATAAATACATATTTCTATAAATATATTTATAGATATATAAAGAAATTATAGATATATAAAGAAATTATATATATAGATATAATATACATATTTATAATTTTCTTTATCCAATCGCCCGCTAAGGGACACTTAGGTTGATTCCAAGGATTTTCTATTCTTAGTAGTGCTGCAAAAAACATACAAATGCAGGCTGTGCGTGGTGGCTCAGGCCTGTAATCCCAGCACTTTGAGAGGCTGAGGCGGGCAGATCACGAGGTCAGGAGATCAAGACCATCTTGGCTAACACGGTGAAACCCCGTCTTTACTAAAAGTACAAAAATTAGCTGGTGGTGGTGGTGGGCGCCTGTATTCCCAGCTATTCGGGAGGCTGAGGCTGGAGGATGGTGTGAACCCGGGAGGCGGAGCTTGCAGTGAGCAGAGATTATGCCACTGCACTCCAGCCTGGGCAACAGAATGAGACTCTGAGACTCCGTCTCAAACAAAAAACAAACAAACAAAAAAGCATAGAAGTGCAGGTGTGTTTTCAGATAATGATTTCTTTTCCATTGCATAGGCACCCAGTAGTGGAATTGCTGGATAGAATAATAGTTCTATTTTTAGTTATATTGTCTATATTTTTTATATTTTTAAAAATATTTTCCATTTTTTTCCCCATAGAGCTCATACTAATTTACATTCTCAACAAGAATGTAAGTTTCTTCCTTTCTCTGAACCCTGGCAAATACATTTTGTTTTCTGACATTTTAATAATAACCATTCTGACTAGTGTTAGATGGTATTTTCTTGGGGTTTTTATGTGGATTTATTTGATGATGAGAGATGCTGAGAATGTTCTCGCATGTTTCTTGGCTTCTTGTATGTCTTCTTTTGAGAGATGTTTGTTCACGTCCCTTGCTCAATTTTAATTGATTTACTTAGTTTTTTTTTTCTAGTTTGAGTTCCTTGTGGATTCTGGATCTTAGTCTTTTTGTCAGATTGCATAGGTTGCAAATATTTTCTCCATTCTGTATGTTGTCTGTTTATTTGGTTAATTATTTCTTTTTCTGTGCACAAGCTTTTTAGTTTAATTAAGTCCCATTTGTCTTTTTGTTTTTCTTGTATTTGCTTCTTAATTCTTAGTTATTAGTCATAGGGCTCATTGATGTCTAGTCAATTATTTGCCTAGGCCAATGTCCAGAATAGGTTTTCTGAGATGTTGTTCTAGGAATTTTATAGTTTCAGATGTGACATTTAAGTATTTAGTTCACCTTCAGTTAATTTTTACATATTGAGAGATAGAGGTCCAGCTTTATTCTTCTACTTACAGACATCCAATTTTCCCAGCACTACCTATTGAATAAGTTGTCCTTTCCCCACTGTAAAGTTTTGTCAACCCCATCAAAGATCTGTTGGTTGTAGTCATATGAATTTATTTCTGGGTTCCCTGTTCTGTTTCATTGATCTATGTGTCTATTTTTCTACTAGTATCATGTTGTTTTGGTTACAATAGTATAATCTGAAGTCAGGTAATGTGATGCCATCAGCTTTGTGTGTGTGTGGGTTGGGGTGTGTAGGATTGCTTTTGCTTTCAGGATCCTTTTTGGTTCAATATAAATTTTACGATTTGTTTTCTAATCTTGTGAAAACTGACATTGGTAAATCGATAATTATGTTGAATTTGTGCATTTTGGGTCGCATTTCTGAAATTAAGATTGAATACTTAAATGATCTTTCAAATTTGTTGTCGTTTTTGAAGTCCTGTTATTTTAAAACTCTCAGTTTTCTAGAACTGAAATCTGATTCTCTAAATATAACAGCTAGATAAAACATATTTGTCTAATCTGTAGACTTAACCACTATATTTAAATACTATTCACAATTCTCAAGGCTAGGACATCTTTCAGTTGATTCTTGAACTACATTTTCTAAATAAGTAAACCTACATCCACACCCCCACACTCACACACACTTACATATTTGCACAGAGTAGAAAATTATTTGCTGCATAATAAAATAATAGCTAATAACATAAGTAACATATCTAAATTTTTAAAAACTCAACATATTGAAAAGAAAATGGATTTAAAACTGGTCATTTAGGGTTCAGTAAGATGCTGTTTCTAAAAATTCTATTTAAAATATATTCATCAAGGGGACATTATAGGGAAGAGAAAGGTTAAAATTTTTATTCCAGATGAAATATTTGTATAAATTTGTTAAATGTGATGCTTTCCATGAATTTTTAATATAGTACTGAATATAGTAATTAATTTAATCTTCTTTTCTGGAATCTAATAGTTATCAATTCTACTTAAAAAACTGTAGTCAATTTATTTACAAATATCGATATTATCCTGTTGGTCAATCAAATTTAGTTATTACATACATTTTATAATTACTATAATAGAAGTATGTAATATATATACTGGAATACTTTCAGTATTTTTAAAACGAGATTGATTTTTTTCTGAAAATAAAATGACTAATTATTATGTAAATGACTCCTACTAACACGTACAATTTGAATGAAGAAAATTTTAGTACATACTGTGAATTACCTAATACTATACCAATTATATCCATTTTGGAAAATGTTTTTTGATATGACACAGATGTTCAGTGTAGGTTGGCTGGTTACATGTGAGTGGGTACGCAATATATGCATATATACATAAACGCATATATGCATACACACACTTGTAATACCTATAATTTAAAAATTATTATTTATAAATTCATAGATGTTTAAGGGTTGTGATATGTAAAGATAATAGACAAACACATCCTTAATAATTTTAAAAGTAATATATGCCAATTATGGCATGCCAGGATTTCCTTTTCAGATTGTTAGAATATCAAATAGATATACAGAATTGCTGTTTCTATAGTAACAGCATAGACATAGGGAACCAAATATGGGGTAATTTTTTTTCTAATATTCATAGTAATCCACTCAATTCCACATACACATTAAAAGTGTTTTACTTTTGATGTATATCATTGGTTACATATTTTTATAAATAATAAAAAATAAGGCATGACTATTTTTCTCCAATATATTTAAGTATAGACACATTCTAAAACCTTTGAATAGGTTAAAACTAAGATTTTATGTTGATATTATGTTCTTATTTATGTTATGTATTACTTTTTATGGCTCACTCTGACAAAGACGTATGATGGATACATACAGAGATAGAAATTTATATTTGTGTAATATTTTACATATAGATTAATTTTTATCATTGATAGAATGTAACTATATAACTCAATTTCAGATGCAAATGTGTATATATATACAATCTTTATATATTATATATACAGACACCAATGTATGTACATGTGTGTGTATATATGTATATGAGATATTTCAACATGAGTGGAATTGACATTTGGGGCCAGATAGTTCTTTGCTTTGGGAGTTCGTTCTGTACATTATATGATCCCTGGCCCTGCCCACTAAACACCAGTAAATGCCAGTATCAATCACCCCACCCATGCCCAGTTGCAACAATCAAAATTGTCTCCATATATTGCCAAATGTCCCCTCAGGGACAAATTGGCACCTGTTATGAACATCTGGTCTAATATTCTAAAAATATTCTTTACTGTCCACATACATATTAAAGATGACCTGGAGTAGCATTAAATACCTAAGCATTTGAAATATTTTAAAAATATGTATACATATTTGATGAATTTTAATGACTCTTCTAAACATTCCACTCTTGGATATTTAAAATATGATATAAATCAGAAAATCTAGGTAGTACCATTCAGGACATAGGCATGGGCAAGGACTTCATGTCTAAAACACCAAAAGCAACGGCAGCAAAAGCCAAAATTGACAAATGGGATCTCATTGAACTAAAGAGCTTCTGCACAGCAAAAGAAACTACCATCAGAGTGAACAGGCAACCTACAGAATGGGAGACAACATTTGCAATCTACTCATCTGACAAAGGGCTAATATCCAGAATCTACAAAGAACTCAAAGAAATATACAAGAAAAAAACAAACAACCCCATCAAAAAGTGGGGAAAGCATATGAACAGACATTTCTCAAAAGAAGACATTCATACAGCCAACAGACACATGAAAAAATGCTCATCATCACTCGCCATCAGAGAAATGCAAATCAAAACCACAATGAGATACCATCTCACACCAGTTAGAATGGCCATCATTAAAAAATCAGGAAACAACAAGTGTTGGAGAGGATGTGGAGAAATAGGAACACTTTTACACTGTTGGTGGGATTGTAAACTAGTTCAACCATTATGGAAAACAGTATGGCGATTCCTCAAGGATCTAGAACTAGATGTACCGTATGACCCAGCCATCCCACTACTGGGTATATACCCAAAGGATTATAAATTATTCTACTACAAAGACACATGCACACGTATGTTTATTGCGGCACTATTCACGATAGCAAAGACTTGGAATCAACCCAAATGTCCATCTGTGACAGACTGGATTAAGAAAATGTGGCACATATACACCATGGAATACTATGCAGCCATAAAAAAGGATGAGTTTGCGTCCTTTGTAGGGACATGGATGCAGCTGGAAACCATCATTCTTAGCAAACTATCACAAGAAGAGAAAACCAAATACCGCATGTTCTCACTCATAGGTGGGAACTGAACAATGAGATCACTTGGACTCGGGAAGGGGAACATCACACACTGGGGCTTATCATGGGGAGGGGGGAGGGGGGAGGGATTGCATTGGGGAGTTATACCTGATATAAATGATGAATTGATGGGTGCTGACGAGTTGATGGGTGCAGCACACCAACATGGCACAAGTATACATATGTAACAAACCTGCACGTTATGCACATGTACCCTAGAACTTAAAGTATAATAAAAATAAATAAATAAATAAATATATCGACAAATTCCTTCCCTAATGAAAAAGCCACTTTATAAAGTGTAGTAAAAAATTACGCTCTGTATGTGTTAAAAACTGATAAGTCTTGTGATTTTGTACTATTTGCAAGCTGATGAATTAGCTTGTCACAGTTTTATGGATGCTAGAATGTCACATGAGACTACTGAGGAAAAGAACAGTTTATTGCTCAAAAAAGAGCAGTAGCCTGAGTATCAGTTTTATTTGTATCATTTTCCTGGGCCCTAATTTCCACAGAGACACAAACTGAGCCAGATGATGACATGTGGGACACATTTAATTCTAGAAGGAGAGCTCTAAGCTAAATGAATTGTAATCTCTTACAATAGAGAGAATTAGTGTAACTGCCCTTCATTCCAGAGGGCAATAATATCTCTAGTTTTCAGCCTGTTCACTATAAAAATATCCTTGAACAAAAAGTCTGGAAGAAAAGGCAGTTAGTGCTTTGCTAATAAGATATACAGATACATAAGAGACCCAGAAAGAATAGTCTCTTAATAGGTACTGTATATAATGCAGTATGTTACATGTAAACTGATTTAATTACTGCTAAAAATATTGAAATAACTTAAAATATATTGGTTTTGTTATCAGACCTTAGTTTTGGGCATATATATATATATATATGCTAAATAACATACATGTTTAGCATATAATATATATATATGCCTCAAATTTTAAAACAAATGCAATTATACTTTTAATTATCCCCTTGTTTTCCACTTTTAGAAAGACAGTTTTCTATGATAGTTATAGAATAGATTTGGAAGCCAGAGTGCCTGGATGGAAATTCTTGATTTGCTCTTCAGTGGTGTGACTTTAGAAGAGTTTCTTCATATGTAACATGAGAAAGATTCTAGCACTTATTTCACCAGCTATTGCAAAAATTACACATGATAATTCAAGCAACATATATAGTGTAGAACAAAATAAATACTCGTGAAGTGTTACACATTATTATTCCTTTTTTATTTTATGTGTGCATTCACTGTATAAGGCAATAAAACAAACATTGGAAATTAGAAAATGATAGTTTAGTGGATGACAGAATCATTCACCAAGTTTTTAAAAAGTCTTTACATAGTGTAAGGATAAGTAGAAATTGATTTTCCCACTAAGAAAGTCTGCAGCTTTTGCTCCTATATAGCTAAAGAGAAATATGAGCATAATTTATAATTTTTAAAGTAAAGGTTTAATACATATTTTTAATTTAGCCTGAGAAGTGAGCAATCTATATGTCACAAAAATATACAAGTATACCACATTTCATATTATGGTGATTTAAAAACTGAATAAAAATGAAAATGTTACGGTTTTCTATTTTTAAAACCATCTAACTTATATGTGGGAAATAATAGAGCAAAAAGAAAAATGTGACATTGAAGTTACAAATGTGAAACATACCTGTTGTATACATACTGTATATTGGCTAAATGGGAATTAATATATTTACATAGTAATGTCTTCTTCCACTCTTTCTCTTTCTGAGTTTTTTTAAAGCACATTTACTGTTACCTTTTTGAAAAATGTTTGGGGTATGTAATAGTATGTATTTATGTGGTACATGTGTTATGTTGATACAAGCATACAATGTGTAATGAAGAAATCAAGGTAATTGAGATATCTATCTCCTCAAATATTTGTTTTCTTGTGTTTAGAAAATTCCAAATTCACTCTTCTAGTTATTTTGAAATACACAAGATATTATTGCTAACTATAGTTGCCCTATTTTGCTACTGAATGCTAGATCTTATTCCTTCTATCTCATTGTATATTTTGTACCCATTATCCAACCTTTCTTTATCCCCCACTTCTCATTATTTTTCTGAACATCTGATAACAATCATTCTAATCTCTATCTCCATGAGATCTGAATATCTGATTTGAAATTATTTTTTACTCCAAGTTAATATCTGCAAAACAGTCCATTCTATGTTTTTTTACTCTAGTCAATATCTATAAATTATGAATTGTTTTATTTATTCATATTGAAGACTATAACATTTATATTCTGTTCTAACATCCTCCTCCCCAACAATCATTTCTCTATTTTAAATATTTTAATGTTCGTTTTCATAATATGTAATAAAGTTTCTTTATATCTTTCTTATTTATCTACAGCTTATTCTAAAAAAGAGTGGATAAAATCGATGTTCCAGGAGACATTGCATTTTTGTTATCTGTTCCATTTTTTCTTGTAAAACACCATTGCTTAATAAAAATAATATATATCCTAAAAATATCACTTCATTCTGTTTTGGAATAAAATATTGCTTTAAGGAGTTATAAGTTCAATCTGATTTTTTTCCCTTATAAGTCATCTAGTCTCACGTGGTTACCTCAATTTTTGTTTTATTATTTTCAGAGTCTAAAAGCTTTACTCTGATATTTCTTGATGTTGAACATTTTGGGTTTGCTTCACCGTAAATTATGTGTTCTTTTCCAGTATATTCAAATCTTCTATTTCAGAAAATTTTCTGAGTTAATGGGTTTAAATAATGTTTCCTTCTATTAATTTTGTCTTTTTTTCTAATTAGAAAAATCCTCCAAAGTATAAGACACAGCTTTAAAAATGTTAACAATTAAATATATGTTGTCGTAAGTAATCATGTTGAGTGTAGCTTTTCCTCATGAGGTGTGATCAGGATGTGATAGGGAAACACACTAAAGTTAGCCTCACAAGTCCCCCTTTGGAGTTCCTGCTCTGCCACTCATTACCTATGTGATGCATGGAAAATTTGCCATTTAAATGCAAATTTGCTCTATATAAATGCAGGAAATTATTGGAATCTAAGAATTGTGGGTACATTCATAGGATAGCTGAATCTTTCTATATTCCCTCAAATAAATGAAATGCTCAGAATAAAAAAAAGAAGTTAATTCAGTTACTTCCCACCTTTTTGCATCTTTCAGAGCTTTACACATCTTTCTTTCAAGGTGGTGCTCTTGGTTATGAAGACTGTATTTTGCTGCTAAACAACCTTCTGAATTATCTCTTCCCTGAACCACTCATCCTTCTCATTTGAACCTTCTGTATATCTATGATTCCTAATATTTGTGTCTGAAATTTGTGTTTCTGACAGACTTTGGGGATAAGCTTCTGTTAACTGAAAAAAAAAAAGTAGTTCTTTTTGCACTTTCAGCAATTTGAAGTCTGTAAGAATTTTGAGTTTTGTCAATTTTCTCGCTTGCTCACATTGCTGCTACTCAGCCAAGTGTTCCTCTTTTAGGGACTGTAAAATTTGTTGGCAGTATTTTCATTCTCAAAATTGTTTGTTTCTTCTGTATTATACTTTTCCACTATCAATTCTGTTGGAAGTTGTGTCATGGCCATGCATACTTAGAAGTTCAGAGATCGGTGGGGATTTATTGTAAAAGAGGCATGGGTAGGTTTTTCCTTTCACTCTACAACTGTCTGGTATGTGTGTGTGTGTGCGCATGTGTGTATTTTATTAATGTTGTACCATATTCTTGTCAGTGGGAGTCTTTAATGGTATTAGAAAACATGAAACTGTATAAGGTAGTCTAGTAAGTAAATAAAAGTAGATAAGAGGTCTTGAGAAGCTGTTACATGTAAGGATTGAAAAGTGGAAGAGATAGAGTCCAGAGGATTTACAAAATAACTTGGAATATTGAAAACTAAATTTTAAAACATTTCAACCAGAAGAACATGCTACTGATGGGTTAACCACAGTAAAAATAATATAAAATGGAATTCATTTTATGTTAGAATAGCCCAACAACTGCATAAATTTTTTAATCTGTCAGTGCAAATAAATTTCTAATATAGGGTGTCAGTTTGTTCAATATTGCAGATGATTGAAGGTAAAATATTTTCTTGAAGATTGGTCAACAATTGTGGATATTATCTTAAATATTATAACTGCAAATAATATTTTGTATTATAGAATCCACACTAGAATAAAATGTGTTCAATACATCAGGACAAATAATAGAAATATAAGTTTTCATTTTTCACATTGTTTATTTCTGCTTTATTGTGCCTGTTGTTGATTTTTTGCCTTTCAGCTCCAAATTCACTGTGCTCTGTGAAAATGGTACCTGACCCTGTAAAGATTATTTGTCTGTGCCAGCTTGCATGAAGCTTTGTCAGACGAAGGGTTGGAGAAGCATAATAGGTAGGGGGAGTTTACCTTCTCAGTCCAGGTCACCTCATACAAAGCAACAGATTCCTCCTAGGGGTACTTGCAGCCTTAGTGCCTCTTCTTTTGGGAGTCAGAGGCCAGCAGCAGTAAGAAACCAGCACTCCCTGCCTTCTTTGCAGGCAATTTGATAGCAGAGTCTCTTCAGATCCTTCAACGCTTGCAGGTTCTCCAAATCCCGGCTCCTGCAATCCACAGCTGTGAGCATTCAGCTGCCAGCTGCTTTCTCAGCACCTGACCTCACGACCAGGAAGTTAAGCAGCATCCCTCTGGCTCCTACAATCCACAGCTGTGAGCATTCAGCTGCCAGCTGCTTCCTCAGCACCTGACCTCACGACCAGGAAGTTAAGCAGCATCCCTCTGGCTCCTAGGTCACATCTGACTTCTCCAGTGTTCTGCTCCTGCAGTGTACGACAACCAGCAGCACCCGATAGCAAACAGCTTTCCTTGGCATTTTAGAAGAAAGATTTTTAAGGACTCTGCCAACACAGGTGGAAGATAACAAATATTTCTCTGCCATTTAGTGAGGCATGACTTTGCCTTTTCCAGCAAGATCTGAATGTCAGCTCAGAAGAAGCAGGGGCATTGGGCATTCTGTCTCAATCTTATGATTAGTGACTGTTCTTTCTATATTTAGAGTTATCTTTACTTCTTACTAGCCAATTTCTCCTTATGTTAATTCTCTACTGTTATTAATAATTCTTCATGCTAAACTTTTTTGTTCAAATTACAGTGTGGTTTGTCTCACCTAATTAGACAGTAATTGATGTAAATATGATGGAAAGAATTGCAAAATTCAGGGTTCACAATTTCATGTATTAATCTTATACTGTAAGTTTAAATTTGACTATATCTCCTAATATTCTAGCTTTATTATAATTGTGTCTCATTATCACCATATTTTATTCTGATTCTTTAACATGAACCTTATACTATTAAATATATCAAGTCAGTTATGTAATACATGGATCAATTAAAAAAATGAGGAACATAACTTTTTTTTTCTATTTTAAGAGATGTGTTAACTGATACTAAACAGGTTAA
Organism: Colobus angolensis palliatus; assembly: GCF_000951035.1. Lineage (NCBI taxonomy): Eukaryota > Metazoa > Chordata > Mammalia > Primates > Cercopithecidae > Colobus > Colobus angolensis. The sequence continues at coordinate 2,255,466 of NW_012116644.1, forward strand.
GACTGAACAACAGCCAAAAAGGCTGACAAGATGCAGCCAGGAGAAACATTTCTCACCTAGAGACCATCGCAGCAGAAAGACTGGTGTCATCGCACACTGTGAGCAGGTCTTTAGTGGGAAGGAATTAAGAGTGAAAGCAGGAAGGATGAAAACACTGGGCTGAAGGAAGAGGAATCTGGGAACCCTGTATGGAGCTACTGAGCACCAGGACTCATGCCTGGCCCCCAGTGACTCCTGAGGAAAGGATGAGTTGAGTAGATGAGGAGTGGAATGCTCTCACCACAAAAACAAAAGGGACAATTGAGCTAACAGGGATAGTTGGCTAGAGAATTGGTAGGAACAAGAATCTGGCCTGTGCAGAACCCAGGGGTTTTGGTGCAGGAATGTCTTCAGTGGAGCACGACCAGTGGTGCCCACACCCCAAGGCTTGCCATGCTCCTCTAGGAGATTTTAGCCTTAGGGGACTGTTGGACCTGTACAGAGCAGGGCAGTCCTTTCCATGTATGTTGCCAGTCTGATCTGAGTACTGCCCCATCTGCTGACCTCTTCTGTGACCCCAGCCTAGCTGTGCCCACTTGGAGTGCATCCTTGGTTGCCCAACTTGGGTGCTTCCCAGGAGTCTTCCTCATAGATCCTTTGCCAGCAGACCGTGCCTGACTGTTGCAGAGCTCCAGTAGATCTACCTAGCTGACACACATTAACTCATCCGCACCTTCCCCCACCACAGCTTCACCTTACCACTTTGTTGGCATGCACTTACCCACAGCCATCCCCTCACTACTTCCCTAGTGCAGATACTCAGGCAGACCTTGCCTTCCCTCCCCAGTCACTGTGTATTTATGCACACAATCAACTGTACCACTGCTGCTGGCATGAGCACACCCTGCCACCCCACCCTGCTAATGCACAAGCAACCACCTGCACCATCATTGCCAGCATGAATGTGCAATCAGATACCAGCAACCCTGCCACCCATGTGCCACTGCCGTCACCAGTATGAATGCACACAAGGGAACCTGAGGGTCCTCTCCTGCCAGCACCCCAGCCCTGCCATAACTAGGCATGAGCATGAGAAAGAATACTGCAGCCCCTCCCATCAGTAACTTACCCCAGCCAACGTGTCTTCACACTAACATGCTGCCACAGCTGCTGCAAAGATCAAGCAAACAGGTATCTCACTGCTGCGGCCCCTATGAAGCACTTTGGTCAGCATCACCAATTGAATTGTTCTGGACAGAAGACTGGGAACACTTTAGTCCCTCCAGCTCATCAAGTCTCTAACCTTGAGGGAGTCAGTGAACAAAGCTGGGAACCCTGTACAAGTCACCGCCCCCACTCTCCCAACAGAGTCAGAGCATGCAGCCAAAGAGTGCTGAGCTGAGAATTGTCTCTTAAAATCACTCAGAAATACAACCAGTTGACTGAACTCACCTTGTACCACAATCAAGGTCCCAAGGGCATCATAGAAGATAAAAGCAAAGCACTCTATCCAAAGGACAGCAACTTCAAAGACTGAAGGAACATCAGGCCAAATAGATGAAAAACAATGAGTGAGAGAACTCTGGCATCTCAAAAAGCCTGAATATCTTCCTTTCTCCAAATGGCTGCACTAGTTCCCTAGCAATAGTTCTTAAACAGGCTGTAATGGCTGAAATGACAGAAATAGAATTCAGAATATGGATAGGAATGAAGATCATTGAGATTCAGGAGGAAGTAAAAATCCAATCCAAGGAATCTAAGGAATATAATAAAATAATACAGGAGCTGAAAGATAAAATGGACATTTTTAAAAAGACCAAAACTGCTCTGATAGAGCTAAAAAATTCACTTCAAGAAGTTCCTAATACTATCACAAAGATTAACAGCAGAATAGACCAAGCTGAGGGAAGAATTTCAGAGTTGGAAGGTCATTCCCTGAAATAGTCAGACAAAAATAAAGACAAAATATGAAGATGAATGAACAAAATCTATGATAAATATGGTATTATGTGAAGAGATAAAATCTATGACTCATTGGCATCCCTGAAAAAAAGGGAGCAAAAGCAAACAACTTGAAATGCATATTTGAAATGCATGAAAATTACATCAACCTCACTGCAGAGGACAATGCTCAAATTCAGGAAATGCAGGGAACCCCTGTGAGATGCTATAAGAGATTACTATTTCCAAGACACATAGTCATCAGTTTTTCAAAGGTCAAAATAAAAAAGAAAAAATTCTAGGGGCAGCTAGAGAGAAGGGACAGGTCACATACAAAGGAAACCTCATATGGCTAACAGTGTTTATTTAAGCAGAAACCCTACAATCCAGAAGACGTTGGAGGTCTATATTCTGCATTCTTGAAGAAAAGAATCCTGCAACCAAGAATTTCATATCCAGCCAAACTAAGCATCATAAGTGAAGGAGAAGAAAGATCCTTTACAGATAAGCAATTCTAATGGAAATTGAACCAGATGCTATGGGTCACGCCTGTAATCCCAGCACTTTGGGAGGCCAAGACGAGCAGATCACCTGAGGTAAGGAGCTCGAGACCAGACTTGCCAACATGAAGAAACCCCATCTCTAGTAAAAATACAAAAGTTAGCCAGGCGTGGTGTCGGGAGCCTGTAATCCCAGCTACTCAGGAAGGCTGAGGCAGGAGAATTGTTTCAATCTAGGAGGCACTCCAGCCTGAGTGACAGAGAGAGTCCATCTCAAAAAAAAAAAGGAAAGGAAATTGTTACCAGCAGCCTGCCTTTTAAGAGATCCTTAATGGAGTGCTAAATATGGAATGGAAGGAAAAACCATTACTGACCACTACAAAACACACTTAAGTACATAGACTATTAACACTACGAAGCAACTATACAAGTCTGCATAAAAACCAGCTAACTACACAATGGGAGGAACAAATCTGCACATATCAAAATTACCCTTGAATGTTAACAGGCTAACTGCCTCCAATTAAAAGATACAGAGTTGCAAGTGGAATAAAGAAGCAAAATGCAACTGAACCCTGTCTTCAAAAGACCCATCTCATGCAATGACACCTATTAGCTCAAATAAAGGGATGGAGAAAAATCTACCAAGCAAATAGAAAGCAGAAAAAAGCAGGGATTGCTCTTCTAATTTCAGACAAAATATACTTTAACTGAACAACAATTAAAAAAGATGAGGAAGGGCATTGCATAATGGTAAAGTGTTCAATTAAATAAGAAAACCCAACTTTCCTAAATGTATATGCACCAACACAGGAGCACCCAGATTCATAAAATAAGTTCTTGGAGACCCATGAAGAGACTTAGATAACCATAAAATAATATTAGGAGTCTTCAAAACCCCAATGACATTATTAGACAAATCACTGAGGTAGAAAACTAACAAAGACATTCAGGATCTGTTCTTGACACTTGACCAAATGGGCCTAGTGGATATCTACAGAACTCTCCACCCAAAAATAACAGAATGTGCATTATTCTCATCCTCACATGGTATATACTCTAAAATCAACCACACAATCAGCCATAAAACAACTCTCAGCAAATTCACAAAAATTGAAATCATACCAACCACATTCTCATACACAAAGTAATAGAACATAGAAATCAATACTAAGAAAATCACTCAAAATTGTACAATTATATGGAAATTAAACAACCTTCTCCTCAGTGACTTTTGTGTAAACAATGGAACTAAAGTAGAAATCAAGAAATTCTTAAAAACTGATGGGACAAAAGATACAATGTGCCAGAAACCGTGGGACACAAATAAAGCAGTGTTAAGAGAAAAATTTATAGCGCTAAATACCTACATCAAAATACTAGGAAAATCTCAAACTGAAACCTAGCAACATATCTTGAGGAATTGGAGAAACAAGATCAAATCAACTCACAAGCTATCAGAAGACAGGAAATAACCAAAATCAGAACTGAAGTGAGGTAAATTGAAATGCAAAAAGCTCCACAAAAGATTAACAAGAATTGATAGATCACTATTCAGACAAAGTAAAAAAAGATCCAAATAAACATAATCAGAAGTGACAAAGCGGGCCAGGTGCAGTGGCTCACACCTGTAATCCCTGCACTTTGGGAGGCCAAGGAAGCGCAGGTGGATCAATTGAGGTCAGACGTTTGAGACCAGCCTGGCCAACAAGGTGAAACCACATCTCTACTAACAATGCAAAAATTAGCCAGATGTGGTAGTGTGCTCTGGTAATCTCAGCTACTCGGGAGGCTGAAGCAGGAGAATCACTTGAACCTGGGAGGCAGAGGTTGCAGTGAGCCGAGATCGCACCACTGCAATCTAGCCTGAGTGACAGAGCAAGATTCTGTCTCCAAAAAAAAAACAAAAGAAAGAAAACCCAAAACCCAAAAAGAAGTGACAAAGTGAAAAGCAAATATTGCCACTGAGTCACTGACTCCAGAGAACTATACAAAACCCTCAATGAATAAATTCCTGGAATCATAAAACTTCCTCAGATTGAACCAGGAAGAAATTGAATCCCTGTACAGACCAATAACGAGTTCCAAATTTCAATTGTAATAAAAAGAAAAAAATCAGGACCAGATGGATTCAAAACTGAATATTACTATGTGTATAGAGAAGAATTAGAATCATTCCTACTGAAACTATTCCAAAAAGTTTAAAAGGATGGACTCCTCCCTAACTCATTCTGTGAGGTCAACATCATTCTGATACCAATTGTACCAGCAATGACACAAAAACAACAAAAAACCTCAAGTCAATATCCTTGATGAACATAGATGCAAAAATTCTCAGCAAAATATTAGCAGGCCACATTCAGTAGCACATCAAAAAGTGAATCCAGCATGATAAAGTTGTTTTTATCCATGGGGTGCAAGGTTGGTTCAAAATACACATATCAATAAATATGATTTATCAATAAACAGAACTAAAAACAAAAAAACACATAATATCTCAATAGATATATAAAAGGCTTATGACAAAATTCACCATCTCTTCATGCTAAAAGCCATCAATAAACTAGGCACTGAAGGAACATATCTCAAAATTATCAGAGCCATCCATGACAAACCTACAGCCAACATGGCACTGAATAGGCAAAAGCTGGAAGCATTCCTCTTGAGAACCAGAACATGATAGAATATCCACTCTTACCACTCCAATTCAACATAGAACTGAAAGTCCAGGCCACAGCAATCCAGGCAAGAGAAAGAAAGAAAAGGCATCCAAAAATAAAGAGAGGAAGTCAAACTCTCTCCATTAGCAGACAATTTCATTATATACTTAGGCAACCCTGGAGTCTCTGTCCAAAGGCTCCTGTATTTCATAAACAGCTTCAGCAAACTTTCAGTAGAGAAAATCAATGTACAAAACCCAGTAGTATTTCCATATACCAACAATATCCAAGCTGAGAGTCAAATCAAGAATGAAATGCCATTCAAAATAGCCACAAAAAGAATAAATTACCAGGAATACAGCTAACCAGGGAGGTGAAAGATCTCTATAACTAGAATTACAAAACACTGCTGAAAAAAAATCAGAGATTAAATAAACAAGTTGAAAAACATTCCATGCTCATAAATAGGAAGAATCAATATTGTGTAAATGGCCATAGTTCTCAAAGTAATTTATAGACTCAATGCTATTCCTATCAAAATACCAATGACATTCTTCACAGAATTAGATTTTAAAATTCATATAAAAACAAAAGTTGCCTGAATAGCCAAAACAATTGTAAGAAAAAAAAGAAAAGAAAGAAAGAAAGAAAAAAGCTGTAAGCATCATGCCACCGAAATTCAAACTATGCTACAAGGCTACAGTAACCAAAACAGCATGGTACTTGTACAAAAACAGACACATAGTTCAATGGAATATAATAGAGAGCCCAGAAATAAAGCAGCTTACCTGTAATCATCTGATCTTCAACAAAGTTAACAAAAACAACCAATGGAGAATGGACTCCCTGTTCAATAAATGGTAACGGGATAACTCGCTAACCATATGCAGAAGACTGAAACTGGACTCCTTCCTTACCAAATACTTTGTGTTGTCACTTATAAGTTGGAGCTAAACATTGAGTAGGCATCAATCCAAATAAGGGAACAGACACTGGGGTCTACTTGAAGATAGAGAGTGGGAAGAGAGTTAGCATTGACAAACTACCCATCAAGCACTATGCTTATTAGCCAGGTGATGGAATAATCTGTGCAACAACCCCTGTAACATGCAATTTACCTATATAACAAAGCTGCATATGTACCCCTGAACCTAAAATAAAAGTTTAAAAAGACAGGTTAAGTATCTTGTCCGTGAATATGTAGCTGAATTAAGTAGCAAGCTGAGATTCACACATAGTGGGTGTAGATCCAGAATCCATGTTAACAATACATGATACAGATTTAAGGTTTTACTGCATTGAAAATAAGTCTACATCCCTGTACATAAAAACATAGTGCATTACTCATGCTAATACTGAAGTAAATGTAATCTAAGCATCTCTCTACAGTAAATCTGCCTTGGGTTGTTTCTATACTAGCTGAGAAGGATAGTAAATCTTTAGCACAGTACCCCATATAATTTTTAGTTACCATTGGGTTATTTATAGGTTCAGAACATATTTAAATCTGTAGGTATGGTATACATTTAAGCAGATACATTAAGCAAATTTGCCAGGGCAATAAACCATCACTTACCGTTCAATACAATAGGATTTGAAAACAGAGTTAGTTACTTCATTTTTTTTTTTCTAGTGAATATGTGTTTATCTTCACTATAGTTAAAATAACTGAGAAAAGGCAGCATATTCAAATTTCACAAGTAATACTTAGTCCATTGAAAGCCAAATATTAACGTCCTAGACTTTTCCTTTCTGACACTACTTATCAGTATCTAATTTTCATGTAACTACATATATGTTAGCTGTTTCACCTTATGGAATGTAAGGTACTTGCAGCTAAGAGTTATGTTCTTCTCATTCATCTTTAAAGATTAGCATAGAGCCTGTTTGTCTTCAACAAATGAATGCATGATGGAAAATAAAATAATTATTTCAAATGTATTTCTAATATCTTTAAATATGGATTTTCTTGCTTATTTGGGGAAAGTCTGTTTTCACATGTTTTAATCATTTAGAATACACTGACCATTGTTTCTTTTCCCTGTATATCAACACTATATTCTTAAAGTAAGTTTTATAATTTTACTATTAAGTTACTGCCCTTATTTAATAGGCTCTGACCACAATGTGTTCTCAATAAGAGCTGTTGACAAATTCTTTACAGTTTCTAGCTCTAAACAAGAGAGTATAATGAAGTAACACAATGCATTGCATTTGGTAGATGTCAGTGCTTAAAATTATGTGTTTCTTCTAATGATGCTATGTTGAGGAAATGGAATGTGAAGTGCCATTCTGAGCCTATAAATGTGGCATGTTGCATAATCAAAAAGAAAAAGTGGCAGTTGTTCAGAGACATGTTGGTGGAACCTTACTGCAGAACTGCAACAAAGAATACTGAGGGCGAGCTAGCAGATATTTTAAGCCCTGTTCTCATCTCTTTCGTTTGTTTCCTCTCCAGGTCTATGTTTTAATTAAAAGAGTAAATTGAAACAGCCTGAATCTTTTACCACCAATGTTCTCAAGGGATGTTACACAGCTAATTGGGTTAAGAATCAGGCATCTAAAATATAATTTTCAACCAACTAGTCAATGACTAGCACTCTGGCCCTGGATAAATCTCATAATCCCTTTGTAACAGCTTCAATACTGGCAAAGTGTAAAGGCAAGTGTATTAGCTCATAGTTCCACTCACTAGAAATAAAGCTTCTCTAAAACAACAGTTGTGACTAGGGGCTATTGGATTCACTCCAAACCCAATACTACAAAGGAAAAAAGTTAATAAGTCTTGATCTATTTCAAATCATTATGCAAGGAATTTACAAACATTTAAGTGCTAATAGGAACAGTTAATAAAAGAATAATAAACATGTAGTATCTAACTAGCAATCAACTCATATGTATTTGTGGTGAATAGATTGACCATTTTGGCACACTGTCAAATTGACATTTTTCATTGTAATTTACTGATTTCTATGTAGGCAGTTTGTGATATTTATAATTGCGGATAAGAATGTAGCTTTGAACATCACATTGTATTTTGATTTAAACAGCTATGACCTTCTTAAGACTGAATTACAGACATGTTTTTCTTTAACGGACTCAGGGAAGAAAAAGAAAACAAAACTAACATTAAAAAAAAAAACCACTATCCACAAACTAAAGGAAAAAGTTACAACAAAGTATTCTCCCAAATTTATTGGCCTGGTGAAGCTGCACATGTAATGCTCAGACAGTTAGAACTTATATTTTCAACATAATCTACACATATATGCTCATGTTTAATATATTGATGTAATAACTTCTAATGAGTAAAACTACACTATTACTCTTGAGTGGCTTCTCTTATCTTATGGGATGCATGTTGTAGAACTCTGAGGAACTGATAGTAAAGCAGAGCTAGTTTGATTTTTATTCTTTTATCTCCTTTATCAATACTTAAAATAATTTTTACATACTCAGTAATTTGTTTTCTTAGATAACATTATATTTTGCCTATTTGTTTTAGTGAGGAATAAACATGTATCTCAACCAGAACACCTAAATATGTTTAACATATTTCTATAATTTGTACAGGACCAGGTGAGACCTTTAGTAGGTAACTAAATGTAGATTAGGTCATGACTGCTCAAGATGGGACTGCTATGTTTGTAAGAAAAGAAAGAGAAAGAGAAGAACTTTCTCTCTCCCTGCCATGTGAGGACTCAGTGAGAAGGTGACTGTCTGCAAGCCAGAAGAGCAACCTCATGGAGGAAGAAATTGGCCAACACCTTATCTTGGACTTCCCATCATTAAATTAATGCTTTACATTAGTTTAATCCTTACAATAACATTTGAAGTTAGGTGATATTATCCTTTTTTCATCATTAGATGGAGGGATGCAAATAGAAATGGAAAATTTTTCACAGGGCAGCTATTAAGTAATGAGACTGGAATTCACACACAGGAAAACTGGTACCAAAGACTTTGATCTTAACAATTACAATATTTTGTGTCATTATTTTTGCTCTCACCTCGAAGTATCATCTCATTGGGGATTAGGATTCAACATATGAATTTTAGAATTTTCAAGTGACACAAATTTTGAATCCATAACAAAGATCATGGCCTCCTTTACTTGCTCTACATTTCTCCTTCTCATTTATTTCCTTGTCCCCATCCACTATTACTTGCTTCCTTTCTTTCCTTCTTTCTGTTTCTGTTTTGTTTTCTTTTCTTCTTTTTTATAATGCCTATGCTTCCTTACATCTTTTTTTTTTCCTGGTCCTGTACAAATTATAGAAGTATGTTAAACATATTTAGGTGTTCTCCACACCCTCATCAGCATCTATTTTTTCTTGAATTTTTAATAGTTGACATTCTGTCGTGGATGGTATCTTATTGTGGTTTTGATTTGCACTTCTCTAATGATCAGTGATGTTGAGCTTTTCTTCGTGTTTGTTGGCTTTTTTTCTTATGTTTGTTGGCCAATTATATATTTTCCTTTGAGAAATGTCTGTTCATATCCTTTGCCCACTTTTTGATGGAGTTGGTTGTTTTTTTTTCTTGTAAGTTTGTTTAAGTACTTTGTAAATTCTGGATATTAGACTTTTGTCAGATGGGTAGATTGCAAAAATTTTCTCCCATTCTGCAGGTTACCTGTTTTCTTTGATGATAGTTTCTTCTGTTGAGCAGAAGCTCTTTAGTTTAATTAGATCCCATTTGTCAATTTTGGCTTTTGTTGCAATTGCTTTTGGAGTTTTCATCATTAAGTCTTTGTCCATGCCTGTGTCTTGAATGGTATTTCCTAGGTTTTCTTCTAGGGTTTTTATGATTTGGGGTTTTACATTTAAGTCTATAATCCATCTTGAGTTAATTTTTGTGTAAGGTATAAGGAAGGGGCCCAGTTTCAGTTTTCTGACACCATTTGACCCAGCAATCTCATTATTGGGTATATACCTGATATGGTTTGACTGTATCTCCACCCAAAACTCAACTTGAATTCCCACATATGTGGGAGAGACCAGTAGGAGGTAACTGAAACATGGGGGCAAGTCTTTACTGTGCTGTGCTCATGATAGTGAATAAGTCTCATGACTTCTGATTGTTTTAAAAAGGGGGAGTTTCCTGCACGTGAGAATAAGTCTCATGATACCTGATTGTGTTCAAAAGGGGAGTTTCCTGCCTTTCACTTTCTGCCATGATTGTGAGGCCTCCACAGCCACATGGAACTGTAAGTCCATTTAACCTCTTTCTTTTGTAAATTGCCCAATCTCAGGCATGTCTTTATCAGCACTGTGAAAACAGACTAATAAAGAAAATTGGTACCAGAAGAGTGGGGTGTTGCTGAAAAGATATCCAAAATGTGGAAGCGACTTTGAAACTGGGTCACAGGCAGAGGTTGGAACAGTTTAGAGAGCTCAAAAGAAGACAGGAAAATGTGGGAAAGTTTGGAACTTTCGAGAGACTTGTTGAAGGGCTTTGAACAAAATGCTGATGGTGATATGGACAATGAAATCCAGTTTGAGATGTCACAGAGGAGATGAGGAACTTGTTGGGAACTAGAGCAAAGGTGACTCTTGTTATGTTTTAGGGGAGAGACTGGTGGCATTTTGACCCTGCCCTAGAGATTTGTAGAACTTTGAACTTGAGACAGATTATTTAGGCTATCTGGCAGAAAAAATTTCTAAACAGCAAAGCACTGAAGAGGTGACTTGTGTGCTGTTAAAGTTATTCAGTTTTAAAAGGGAAGTAGAGCATAAAAGTTCAGAAAATTTGCAGCCTGGCAATACAATAGAAAAGAAAATCTCATTTTCCAAGGATCAATTCAAGCTTGCTGCAGAAATTTGCATAAGTAACGAGGAGCCGAATGTTCCCAAGACAATGGAGAAAATGTCTCCAGGGCATGTCAGAAGTCTTCACAGCAGCCCCTCCCATTACAGACCAGAAGGCCTAGGAGGAAAAAATAGTATCCTTGACTGGGCCCAGGGTCCCTGTGCTGTGTGCAGCCCGTGGACTTGGTGCCCTGCATCCCAGCCACTCCAGCTGTGGCTGAAAGGGGCCAGTGTAGAGCTTGGGCCATGACTTCACAGGATGCAAGCCCCGAACCTTGGCAGATTCCACGTGGCGTTGAACCTGAGAGTGCACAGAAGTCAAAAATTGAGGTTTGGGAACTTCTGTCTAGATTTTTCAGGGGATGTGTGGGAATGACTGGATGCCCAGGCAGAAATTGGCTGCAGGGGTGAGGCCCTCATGAAGAACCTTTGCTTGGGAATGTTAAAGGGAAATGTGGGGTTGAAACCTCCATGCAGAGTCCCTACTGGGACACTGATTAGTGGAGCTGTGAGAAGAGGGCCACCATTTTCCAGCCCCCAGAATATGGTAAATCCACCAACAGCTTGCACCATGCATCTGGAAAAGCCACAGACACTCCATGCCAGCTTGTGAAATCAGCCCGGAGGGGCTATACCCTTCAAAGTCACAGAGGTGGAACTGCCCAAGACAATGGGAACCCACCACTTGCATCATCATGACCCAGATGTGAGACATGGAGTAAAAGGAAATCATTTTTGTTCTTTAAGATTTGCCTGCCCTGCTGGATTTCAGGCTTGCTTGGGGCCTGTAATCCCTTTGTTTTGGCCAATTTCTCCCATTTGAAATGCCGGTACCCCCACTGTACCTAGGAAGTAAGTAACTTGCTTTTGATTTTACATGCTCATAGGTGGAAGGGACTTGCCCTGTCTTGGATGAGACTTTTAATCATGGACTTTTGAGTTAGTGATGAAATGAATTAAGACTTTGGAGAACTGATGGGGTGGCATGATTGGTTTTGAAATGTGAGGGCATGAGATTTGGGAGAGGCTGAGGTGGAATGGTTTGGCTGTCTCCCCACCAAATCTCATCTTTAATTCCCATGTGTTGTGGGAGGGACTCAGTAGAAGGTAATTGAATCATGGGGGCAGGTCTTTTCTCTGTTGTTCTCATGAGAGTGAATAAGTCTTATGAGAGCTGATCATTTTAACAGGGGAGTTTTCCTGCACAAGCTCTCTTCTCTTTTCTGCTGCCATGTGAGACATGCCCTTCACCTTCCACCGTGAGTGTGAGGTTTCCACAGCCACATGAAACTATAAGTTCATTCAAGCTCTTCCTTTTGTAAATTGCCCAATCTCTGGTATGTCTTTGTCAGCAGCTTGAAAATAGACTAATGCAATACTCAAAGGAATGTAAATGATTCTACTGTAAAGACAAATGCATGTGTATATTTATGCAGCACTATTTATAACAGCCAACTCATAGAACCAACCCAAATACTCATAAATAATAGACTGGATAAATAAAATGTGGTATATATACACCATGGAATACCATGCAGCCATAAAAAAGAATGGAATCATGTCCTTTGCAGGGACATGGATGAAGCTGGAAGCCATCATCATTAGCAAACTAACGCTAGAACAGGAAACCAAACACCATATGTTCTCACCTAAGTGGGAATTGAACAGTGAGAACACATGGACACAGGGAGGGGAATAACACACACAAGGGCCTGTTAGAAGGTGCAGGGGAGTAAGGGGAGGGAACTTAGAGGATGGTTCATAGGTGCAGCAAACCACCATGGCGCACATATACCCATGTAAAATACCTGCACGTTCTGCACGTGGATCCTGGAACTTAAAGTAAAATTAAAAAAAAAAAAAAAAATGTCTAGCTTAGAGGATATGTGAGGAGACCAGTACTTGATGGACAAGAACATGAAGTTGTGGCGTGAGTTCAGACAGTAAAACCTTTACAGCATACATCTAGCCTGCTCAAGTGACATTTTAAGAGCAAATTCAAATCGCATCAATTTCCACCACGAAGAGTAAACAAAATACTTGGAAATCAAAGCTTTGAAGTAGTCATATTTCTTTGTCCCTAATAAAACAGCAGCCACTTTCATCTAGGGACTGTATATACAGACCTTGAAAATTTCTTGCACTAGAGCCTTGGCAAGAAGAATGGGGAATGTGCTTAGTTTCATGCCTGCTATTTACAATGCTTTTGCTTGTTTGTTTGCTTATCCTTTGCATATTTATTTACTTGTTGGTGTATAACACCTATATGAACTAGCTTCTCTTTAACTAATGATCTTGTAATGAGTAGTCTGCTCGGTTGATCTATGAAGATAGGCTGAGAAAAATTTGCATAAATGAGTTCCTTAATTTGTGTTGCTTAAAAATCCATTCAGCAGTAATGTAGCTTAGGAAGAATGGTACAAAATTTGTTCAACAGATTTCCTAACCTAAAATGAGAAGCCCTGTGTTTTTACAAGATAAAAACAGATAGATACCTGATATATTACCTATGCATCTAAAATAAAACTGAAGCACAACATTTCTTATGTAATGAACAAAATAAATAATTGAAAGACCCTAACAAACTAGATGTCCTTGCAATTTTATAAACATTGTTGGAGTCTGATGGCACTGCAACTAATAATGAAATATGTTTTAAAGGTTCATATAAAACTTTATTATTTTGATTTACAAATATACAAATTGAATTTTTTCACCAAGATTTTCGTAAGCAAAAAGAGGCCTTTAAATATAGATTACAAAATAATAGTTCTCTGGGAAAAATACTTGCAGAAAACACATGTACAATGAATGTTCTACTATTTGAATTTTTTCTATTTCTTTAGAAATGACCAAGAGATTCAGTATGCCTACAAAATGTTTTCAGTATTGAATTATAATATTTGTAGTTTATTTTTCTATTGAATACATGACAAGTAATGCTGATTTGATAGACTTTTTGAAGCTTTTCTAAATATTTCCATAATGATTTATTAGAAACACCCTTTGTTTTCTAAATCATAATCTATTATTTAGTAACACGATTTTTCTAGTATTTGGGGAAATAACTATCAAAGTGAAATTACATACAGATTGAGAGCAAACATAGAGAAAATTCACATTGCAGCTAATGGGATTATAAAAGAGTATGAGGTAACCCACTACACATGGATCATATGAGTCTTTGTGTTTCATAAACTGATTCAGTATTTTTTCAAATTTCAACTTTTATATTAGATATAAAGGGGACATGGCCAGGTTTGTTACATGAGTATATTGAACCCTGGTGGTGAGCATAGTACTTGATAGATAACTTTTCAACACACACCCCACTCTGTCTTTCCCTACTTTAGTAGGCTGCTGTGTTCATTGTTGCTACGTTTATGTTCACATGTGCTCAATGTTTAGCTCTCAATTAAAAGTGAGATCATACAATGTTTAGCTTTCTGTTTCTAAGTTAATTAGCTTAGGATATAGCCTCCAGCTCCATCTATGTTGTGGCAAAGAATATAGCATTCTTTTTATGACTGGGTAGTATTACAAGGTGTATATGGGCCACATTACCTTTGTCTAACCCACCATTGATAAGCACTATAAACACTTAGGTTGATGTCACATCTTTGGTATTGTGAACGGCACCACCCTGAACATATGAGTGCATATATCTTTTTGGTATAATGATCTATTTTCTTTTTTATTGCCACACTATTGAAAAGACTCAGTATGTTTACATCAGAAACAGGAGTGTCTGAATCTGGTAAGTCAGTCTCATGGAAATTTATTCTTCCACACATTAGCAAGCAAGTTTATTAAGAATAAATACCCTGCAAAGGAGGTAAAAGTATATAGATTAGGAACGGGAAGAGTTATGAATACTTACTGACAGTGAAACTTCTCATGAATTTTTTGGTAAGATCCAATGTGCATTTTTTATCAATGGAAAATAATTAAGACATGCTAATATCCATTGCTAATAAAAAGAGAAGGTACACTCAATAATGTAAGTATCAAACAGTACTTATAATTTATCTTGGCATCAAATAAATTAACATATTCATCCACTATTTTAAAGTTATATCTAAATGTCTTTAACAATATGGAGCAATATAAGATCCTTGAATGTTTTTCAAAGTATTGTTGTATTTTGTATTGAGAAAATCAGATAAAAATTTAAAGTACAGGAGAAAGAAAGTTAAGTATGTATTATTATGTAATCTAGACAATGAGTAGATTTGGGTTTTTAAAGGATTTTTTGATCTATCCATCTGACAAAGGTCTTAATATCCAGAGTCTACAAGGAAGTTAAATAATTTTACAAGAAAAAGAAAACAACTAACCCCATTAAAAAGTGGGCAAATAACATGAATAGACACTTCTCAAAAGAAGACATACATTCAGCCAACAAATGTATGAAAAAAACTCAGCATCACTGATAATTAGAGAAATGCATATCAAAACCACGATGCGATACAGTATCATGCCAGGCAGAATGATGATTATTAAAAAGTCAAAAAAACAATAGATGCTGGCTAGATTGTGGAGAAAAAGGAACAGTTTTACACTTTTGGTTGGAGTGTGAATTAGTTCAACCACTTTGGAGGAGAGTGTGGCGATTTCTCAGAGATCTAGAGGCAGATATATCATATGACCCAGAAATCTCCTTACTGCTTATATATACCTAAAGGAATATATCTTCTATTAGAAAGATACATGCACATGTATGTTCATTGCCACACTAGTCACAATAGCAAAGACATAGAATCAACTCAAATGTCCATCAGTGGTAGACTGGATAAAGAATATGTGGTACGTATACACCATGGAATAGCATGGAGACATAAAATAGAAACCAAACACCACATGTTCTCACTTACAAGTGGGGGCTGAATGATGAGAACACATGGACACATGGTGGGGAACAACACACACTGGGCCCCATGGGGTAGGGATAGGGGTAGGGAAGAATCAGGAAGAATAGCTAATGGATGCTGGGCTTAATACCTAGGTGATGGGATAATATGTGCAGCAAACCACTATGACACATGTTTACCTATGTAACAAACCTGCATAGTCTGTACATCTGCTTCTGAACTTAAAATAAAAATTGAAGATGAAAGAAGGAAGATAAATGGTTTTGACAGAATGGCTAAATACATACAACTGACATATCTTAGAATTATTAAAATGTTGACTATAATCTTAGAAGTGACATTATGAAAAATTTATTCAAATTGGTTGAGACATGAACACAGTCACAAAGACTGACTGAAAAATGGCACAATGTTTAATGATAAATGACACTATGTCAAAGTGTCAAATTTATGTGAAGGCCTACAACTGAGAGCCCACATAATCTGTAATGTTTTCAGATAATATTGAAAATTTTCATGTGATGCAGAAAAGAATAAACAAAAATAATTATGAAGAAATAAACTGCTAACCTTGTGTTTTTAGTATACTAAAAATTCATAAATCATTTGGATATATTGAGGGTTATGTCATTTTATTTACCCGTTTTCTCCTTCTTATCTTCATCTTCTCAGACACTTAAACACATCAGCAAAACTCTTTACCAATTTAAATTTTCATTAAAATGCACAAAGAGAATGTTACAATAACTTGACCTCACAACTTATGTTTTTACACTTAAATGATAACACTGATTTAAAAGTATTATGCTTTGTATTCTTTTCATTCATTTTGTATTAGTGGGCAGGAGAAGAAACATATCACAGAACAAATACATTATTATAAACCTACAGTTACGTTTATAAAGTTTACTATCCTTGAATATTTATAAATTAGTTATTATATCTAAAATCTATGACTACTAGATTGTTATTAAATCTAAAATAACAATCTAAAAGAAAAAATAGCTCAAGTTCTTCATTAGCAAAAAATTGTTAAGAAATAAAAGCATGTTCTCTTTGTTCTTCCTAATATTATTTTTCTTTTATATTTTTTATTTAAAGATATTACTGGAAATAAATCTCTTGCATTTTTTAAAGAATTTTTTAAAACTATCTCTCAAACTCTCATTTTTTTGGATTTCATGGTTTCTGTCCTAATTTTTATACCTTTTTTACACCTCAGCTAGTTAATTTAGATTTATTTTGTACTTTTATTGCCTTCCTCTGTATACTATACCTTTATTTAATATAGAATTTATAAAAATAAATGTAAATTATCAGTAATATCTCTAATTATTACTATAGTTTTATTCTATCTTCTTTGACACATAGCATTAATACCATTCAGTTTGATTTTTTTTTTTTTTTTTTGAGATGGAGTTTCACTTTGCTGCCCAGACTGGAGTGCAGTGGCGCTCCTCTGGCTTCATTGCATAGTAGCTTTCTGTTAGAAGAATTTGTGCCCAAACTTACCAAAAAGTATTTGGTAGTATTGAGAAAATTCTCTTGAAATTGGATTTCTTATTTTCATCAGTGTGAACAAATAAATTATGATATAAGAGATTAGGGGAGTAGAATTCGGAAAACAATAGCCATCTCACGTGATCTCGGGAACTCGGTTGTCTGCAACCTCCGTCTCCCGGGTTCAAGCGATTCTCCTGTCTCAACCTTCCGAGTAGCTGGGATTACACCTGTGTGCCATGACACCCACCTAATTTTTGTATTCTTGGTAGAGACGGGGTTTCACCATGTTGGCTGGTCTCGAACTGTTGACCTCGTGATGCGCCCACCTCGGTCTCCCAAAGTGCTGGGATTACAGGCGTGAGCCACTGCACCTGGCCTCAGTTTTAAAGTTTTTAAAAATTTTAGTGTGGTTCCCTTTCTTTGCCTAAATAATATTAAGCTTCATTTAAAAATTAAAAAACATTAAGCGTGTATCATATATATGTATATATAATTTCTAATTTAGTTAAAATATTATTTTCAAAAATAGCATGTGTTTTACCGATACTATTCTTTGAAGTTTATTGAAACTTCTTTGTGTCTATATTGTCAAATTAATTAAAGGTTTTTATGTACATGATATGGTTTGGCTGTTTCCCCACTCAAATTTTATCTCAAATTTTAATCTGAATTGTAATCCCCACATTTTGGTGGATGGACCTGGTGAGAGGTGTCTGGATCATGGGGGCGGATTTCCCAATGCTGTTATTATGATAGTGAGTGAGTTCTCATGAGATCTGATGGTTTTATAAGGGATTCTTCCTCCTTTTGGCTATCTCTGTCACACCTGCCGCCATGTAAGAAATGCCTTCTTCCTCTTCTGCTCTGATTGTAAGTTTCCCAAGGCTTTCCCAGCCATGTGGAACCGTCAGTTAAACCTCTTTTCTTTGCAAATTATCGGGTCTTCAGCAGTTCTTTAGAGCAGTGCAGCAGTTTGAGAACGGACTAATACAGGAAATACAACAATGAACATTTTAAATTTTGTATAAATATGTTTTCATTTGCTTAATTTTTTATTTGCATAATCTTGATTCCTAACATTTTCTGCTTGACCTATACATAGCTATTTGTTAATATTTTCAAAATTAATTTTCGTAATTAATTAATGTCAATGACTAATGCAATAACATAAATATTTATTTAATTGATTTACTGTATTTATTTCCTTTTTCTTTTTTAGTTTCAGTGTATTCCTTTTGCTCCCATTGTTAATTTAAAATTTTACAATGGCGAGAAAAGAACTGGAATGGGTTTGTAATCTTTCTTTTGAACAGGGACAGCTGAAGCGTAAAAAATGACTCAGTCAAATCCCTTGCAAACATATTAATAACCAGACCTTTTCTAAAAATACTTAGAATGCTTACTAGAAAAATACTCATGCATATATCTTGCTTATGAATTGTGAGCATGATATACCTGGTCTCTCTAGGTCACTTATTGTAAACACAACAAAGCAAAACAAAACTTCGACTCATAAATTTACAGGGGTTTATGATGGTTGGATGGATAACGAACGAAAATAATATAAGCTTTATAAGCAATGGAATATAAAATAAATATTCTCTATACTCAAATGGTACCCTTTATAAGTGACGGTTCCACATGAATTGGTTTGAATGAACCTTGCATGTCAAATCCAATTTGAAATGAATTCCAATTTTGGACCAAGGTCTCGAGGAATAAGATTCGACAATCTGACCTTTTGTGTTACTACATACTCTTATTAACATTTTTGGTAAAATGTATTTTCCAAATATACTTTATAATATAATAGAGCATATGCTTTTCAACTTTTATAGGAGCATTTGACAAACAAATCTTCCCTTCCAGTTGTATGCTTCCTCAAAAAGGCAGTTTAATGTTGTTTTTGTTTTTGTTTTCCTTGAGACAGAGTCTCACTCTTTTGCCCAGGCTGGAGTGCAGTGGTGCTATCTCAGCTCACTGCAAGCTATGCCTCCCAGGTTCACGCCATCCTCCTGCCTCAGCCTCCCGAGTAGCTGGGACTACAGGCACATGCCACCACGTCCGGCTATTTTTTTGATTTTTAGTAGATATGGGGTTTCACCGTGTTAGCCAGGATGGTCTCGGTCTCCTGACCTCGCGATACGCCCGCCTCAGCCTCCCAAAGTGCTGGGATTACAGGGGTGAGCCACCATGCCCGGCCAATCCTGGCCACTCTCTCCTCCTTCCATCAATGTGTTTTGTGTAATTGATTTAAATCTTTGGTGTTAGAAAATGATATTTGAAACTTCTTACACCTATCTAATCATGTTTAAATTATTTTAAACAATAAAAATGTGCAATGTATTTCCACTTTTTTTTTTTTTTACAATTTTCCTTTATCTCAATCTTTTGTTTAGAATATGTTAGAATACACAGTTCTTTCAAATACATGAGTGGAGTACTTTTGGTATTTTTACATGCCTTCATGCTTTTTTTTTTTTTTTTGACTTGACAGAGAAATTATTTCAATATTGGCTATTGCTTTCAGAATTCTACTCCCTTAATCTCTTATATCACAATTTATTTGCTCACACTGATGAAAATAAGAAATCCAATTTCAACAGGATTTTCTTTCTTTTAAATCTATCATTTTTTCTTTTGTCTAGAACATTTTACATCCTTAAAATATGTCTTAATGCTTAAATTTAAAATTTTTGCTAAGATATTGATGTGTGGGTGTTTAATAGCTTACTATAGAATTCTAGAAAGCTATAAAATCTGCAAACCAATCCATTCTTTATCTCAGATAAATATTCTATTGTTCACAAAGTTATTTTCATCATGTTTTGTTTTTCTTTGAGAATTCCTGTTATTTGCATTACAGATCAGATCCATCTTCCAAGTCTCTTACATAATTTTCTATTTTTCTCAATATTACCAAATATTTTTTTTCTGTTTTTATTCTAATTGGGCATCCAACAATTCCATTACTCAGTATATAGACAGCTTTTCTGGTCAATATTGACAAGCATTTTATGTTTTATTTAAAATTTTCTCAGAGGTCTAATATAAATTTTATAGGTTTCATATTTTCTACTTCTTTCAATATAATTATCTACTACTCCTTTCAATTAAATATTCACCATGACTTTCTTTTCATCAAATTTATGACTCATTTTAAGAGGGTTGTTATTTTATGGTATCCAGTGTTTGCAAAGATCTAGATATTAAAATCTTCCTAATCAAAATTGTAGATGTTTGAAAACAGAAACACAGTTTCTAGTTTTCTGTGCTTATCAAGAAATTTGTGTCCTGTTTTGAGAAATAAATCTGTTCTGCATTTAGCTCCCTAGAGTCTTAGCTTCATTATTCTAATCAAGAAGTTTGGGCACAAATTCTTCTAACAGAGAGCTGCTATACAATGAAGCCAGAGGATCTGGATGACTTTTCTCGTTACAGAAGGCAAATTAAGTCTTCTTTTGGCCTTTGGAAGACTTATGTGTATTGAAAACTTTAAAAAAAAAAGATACTATATTTTTCTTATCAGAGCTGAGAAGCCAAAGAACAAACCCCCCCCAAATATTTAGCCTCTTGTATGGCATTAAGAATAAGTATGCTTCACATGTCTTCTCTGTCCTTAAGAGTCTGCAGAATGTAGGGGTGAAATAATATGGACTTTAGACTGAGATATTGAAGACTATGGGGATTCTATTTTGCCCCGCATGGGTTTTGAGTATACATTTTTGCCTTCTTTGCACACTCTACCTTTGGCTGCATAGCTTTCAAGCCTTTCAAATATCTTGATAGAGAGAGTGATTGAAAGATTGAAGAAGGCCTCTTTTGTATAGTAGCCATTTAACTCCTAAATATTGAGAGAGATGGGATTTTTCTGCTCCTTAAAGACTGCACTGTAGCACTCCTGCCTCTAATGTAGCTCAAGAAAACAGTAAGTGTCCTGAAGAGAAAGCTTGCCAGGTGTTTGGGCCTCTTCATATTTCTCATATATTAGACTATGTGACAAATCTGTTATTTTTGCCTTTCCTTTTGTTTATAATGCAATGTGCCTTTTTTTTTTAATCTCTAGCTAATTTTAAATTATTTTCTTTATTTCTCTCTTTAAAGATTAGGTGTGTTAAGGAATAAATTTTCCTGCATCACAGGTTTAAATATTGATGTCTAACCCTCAGTACCCTAGAAGGTGACCTTATTTGGAGACAATATCTTTAAACAGGTAATTAAATTCAAATGGTGTAATTTAGGATGGGTTTAATCCAATATACTAGTGTCCCATAAGATGAGAAAACTGAGACCAAAACATGTACAGAGAAAAGACAATGTGAAGACACAGGGAGAAAATAGCCATCTGTAAGCCTGGATCAGATTCTCATCACAGCCCTCAGAAAAGGAACCAATCCTGCTAAAACCTCATTCCTAGGTTTCCAGTGCTCAGAACTGTAGGAAGAACAATTTTTTTAAAGCCACCCATTCTGCGGTATTTTGTTATGACAGTTCTCACAAATTAATACAAAGTATTTTGATGCAATTTTCTTGCTGTGTATTTTGCATAAGTTAACTTTTGTTAAGTGTCTTGGATATTTGTTTGTATTTTTTACCAAATTTGCAAATATTTGGCCCTTGCTTTTTTTTATATGTTCATCCATACTGGCATGTAGGGAGCTTAGGAGTTGTTTTAGAATGAATGGTTTTGTCATCCTTCAAATTCATATATATCAGCCTAACCTCCAATGTGATGGCATTTAAAAGTGGGGCTTTTGGGAAATAATTAAGACATACTAGTGGAGCTTTCCTGAATAGGGTTAGTGCTTTTATAAGAGACAGATGAGAGATGAACTCTGCCTTGGTTACTTAAAGATATAGGCAGAAGACTACTGTGTACAAGCAAGGAAGCAGGTCTTCACCAGACCCTAGATCTGTTAACACTTTGATCTTGAATTTTTTAGCCTCCAGAACTGAGAGAAAAGGGCATGTTTGTGTACTGTTGGTGGGAATGTAAATTAGTTCAGGCACTGTAGAAAGCAGTTTCGTGATCTCTCAAGAAACGTAAAGCAGTTACCATTTGACCCAACAATCCTGTTACTGAGTTTATACATCCTCCAAAAATAAATCATTATATCAGAAAGATACATGTGTGCATGTGTTTATTACTGCACTATTCCCAATAGCAAAGACCTGGAATCAACCCAGGTTCCCATCAATGGTTGATTGGATAAAAAATTATGGTACATATACACCATAGAATACTACACAGCTATAAGAGGATGAAATCATGTCCTTTGCAGCAACATCAGTAGAGTAAGAGGCCATCAACCTAACCAAATTAGTGAGAAACAAAAATCCAAATACTGCATATTCTCACTTATAATTGGGAGCTAAGCATTGAGCACACATGGACACAAATAAGGGAACAGTAAATACTGTGGACTACCAGAGGGTGGAAGGAGGGTGTGTGGGTTAAAAAAATGCCTATCTGATACTACAACCACTACCAGGGTAAGGGGATCCGTATTACGAACCTCAGTGTTATGCAATACTCCCATGTAATAAATACGTACATGTAACTTCTGTACCTAAAACAAAAAATAAATTTTTAAAAGATCGCATTGCAAAAGTTCAGATTTCATAACTAGAAATATAATCACTTGTCTTCCTTTATAAAATAATTTCAGATGTTGATACTTGTCTAAAATATTGATGATTTAATTAATATAAATATTGTGAATTACAATTTGATATAATTCTTGTAATTTTGTGCTCATAAACTTTACTACAGATTTTCTACATAAGACAAATACTGAATTATAATCTGCAATTTTTTTGTTTTAACAATATTTAAATAGTAGTTTTATTTTTAATTCTATTCTGATAGCAGTCTTACTTTGAATATGACCATCAAAAAATAATTTTTAAATATTGGTACTTGTTAATTTATTACTCCCAATTTTTTTTGTCCAGATAAAATACAAATGATTGAATTACACATGTAAGTATAAAGAGTATTTTGGCTATGTTTTATTTTCTCTATAGTTATTCATGAACTGAGAAAATGTAAAGTTAACTTTTTCGCATGTTCAAAAGTATTAAGTAATTTTATAAATATTTTTCTGCTTGTCAATTTTTTCATAAAACTTGAAGATGAACCTGTAATATCATAGATCAAAAGACAAAGTAGTGTATCTATATTGTGTTATTTCAAAGTTAAATTTATAAACCTGATATATAATACTTGCTTTTAATGAAAAATAAAATGTATATTTTAGTAATATCTATTATTTTCTCATTCAAAACAAATATTTGCTGAAAAAGAAAAAATAAATATTAAGAATATCAAAACTAGCAAATGTCATCACTTACAATGCATTCTATTCTCAGGATAGGATATCTCTTTCAAATGAGAGCAAGCTTTTAAAAATGTGTTTTTAATGTCCTCTATGAAAAACATGTTGCAGTTCAACTTTGGTTCTGAAAAAATTTTAATTTCAGTATTATAAATAGATGAAAATATAAAATTATAATGGAAATGCTGACACAGCCTTAACTACAATGTTACAAATGTGACACTACAATAAGATAAACAGGTAATGAATCCGTTATGTGTAGTTATAGGCAAAAAACAGAAGGTATTTAATGTCGAAAGATGATAAAATTATTATATTTACTCATATTTAAATGATATTACAATTTGACTTATTTATTTTACTTGTCCCTATCTTCATAACCCATTCATTTATTTGACAGAATAAAAGATTATCACTTATGTGTAATCACAACTTGTTAGTTCTGGCTTATTATTAATTATGTATTCTTTTAATTAGTTCTTAAATTGTGTAAGCAATAATTATAGATCTTTAGACAATACACTTGAAAAGCAAATGTTATTGTTACCTTTATGTGTAGTATATATTAAAAAATGTTAAACCATTCAAAAAATCTAAAATATATGTAAAATATTTCAAAACTAACATTGGTTGGAAATTGGAACTTTCTACATTTTTATATGGATAATGACATCATTTATATTCTAATTATCTTTATAAATACATGTTGCAGCTCCTTCATATTATATTTTATGTGACTAACTGCTTAGAGCATCATTTTTTTCACCAAATAAATATTGATATTTCTTGTTATAGATGCAAAATCATAAGATGCTATTTTCTTTGAATTTTCCATACATATTTTATAGTGAGAATATTAGGCTTCTAATCATAAACATATGAGGCTTTCACTTTCATTTTTTGTTGGTTACACATAAAAAGTCAAATATCTTAAGGGGAAATACATTATTAATAAACAGAATATGAAGTACATAAATCAGTATTCAGTGGACTTATGCTGTATATATTCTAAATGCATTTATGAAAATAAAGTATTGATTTTTAATAAAACATAGGCAATGAAAATGGTTTATTAGTTTATATTTTGCAAAACATACATTTGTCTCAAGTGTAGCATTTAGAAACTAAAGCACTGTCTGTTAAATATCTGGAACGGCACAACATAATTCAAATGATTTAATTCCAGATACTGTAATGTAGACAACATTTCTGTAGGTTTTTGAAGTTTAAAGGACTCGTACATGGTGGTTAAATATCAGGCACACGTTGTAGGCAACTGTTACCTTACACCAGAGCAAGAGAGAAACAGTTAAAGCAATCAGAGAGCTGAAGCCAGAATAAGCTAGATAAAGTGCTGGCTGGAAGCGGATTACTTCATTGAATTTGATAAATCAAACTATTCTATACACTAGATACATACGATTTCTTCTTTTTTCACGATAGTAGACTGACACATACAGAGATTTAGTAATTTTCTCAGATAACACTACTCAGAATTTATATAATTAAAATTTGAATCTGTTGTACGTCTGACTTGTAGGAACCTTGCTTCATTGTCTAGCGTAGCTTACCTAGTTACCTATAACTGAGGAGACAGTATGGAGGCTACAATATTTGTAATAAATAAAGGATTTTAATAAAAATATAATTTGAAAATTTCAATTATGTTTTTATTATTTTTCTATCACATTTGTTTCTAATGTGCGTTTTGTGTACACTGTCTCTTGCCTGAAATTTTCAAAATGATGTTAATATTTTGAACTTTTTAAGTTTTATCCTCAATTCCATTAATGGAGAGTGTGATTAAGTAAAATAATGTGTTAGATAACAATTATTGATAAATTATTTAACTGAAATCAATCTTCAAATGATATAAAAAGGAGATAGGGAAGGAAAGTGATCTAATTTTTTGTATTAAATACATCACTATCTCAAATCTTTCTTGCATGCAAGCATAGAAATGAGCCTAACAGTCTGCTAGCTTGCTGTTTTTCAACTGCAAATTTCTCATTTTTAAAAATACAGTTTACATAGGACATTATACCCAGAGCTTCTAACTGTAAAATACTAAGTAAAAAATGCCAACTTTTCATCTTCTGAGATGTTAAAATGTTCTAAATTCCTTTGTTATTTATTGTAAAGCTTTCTCCTGTCTCTTTTAACTTACTTTGTCACATGATTTCAATAAATTTAGAAAATTGTGACTTACTGATTCCAAAGCCAGTTTCAGTATAGGCTGTTACTAGAAAACAGGTGAAAAAATACAGGTGGTTAGAACTCCTTTTATACAACATGTAGAGTTGTATAAAATATTACCAGAATTATTTACTAACCTTCAAACAATGGCGTATTTTATAGTTCTGAGTATAAAATCAATACATACACCTTCATCCAGAGCAGGTGATATATAAAAATATCACATATTATATATGTATATATGTTTATATACATTGTATTAGTTCATTTTCACACTACTGTAAAGATAGTACACAAGACTGGTAATTTATAAACAAAGGAGATTTAACAGACTCACAGTTCCACACGACAGTGGAGGCCTCAGGCAGCTTATAATCATGGCAGAAGGGGAAGCAGGCACTTCTTACATGGCGGCAGGTGAGAGTGAGTGACTGAAGGAGAAACTTGCCAAACACATATAAAAGCATTATCTTGTGAGAACTCACTCACATGAATGGCATGGGGGGAACTGCTCCCATGATGCAATTACCTCCCACCAGGTTCCTCCCTCAACACTGGAGTGATACGATTTGATATGAAATTTGGGTGGGGACACAGAATCAAACCATACCATACATATACATATGCATATACATATACATTGTTATACATATGTTCTAGGCATATACTGTTAATATATGCTTAAGATTATATACATATATGCATATATACAGATACATAAATCAGATGAACACGATTCATTAATAAACATTGACATTTTACATTGTATTCTAAATGGAATTACTTTTGGGAATTTTCAGTCACATAGTAGGATCCCTGAAACACGTGTTTCTCTTGAAAGTAAGTTTGTAAAGATTGGGAATTTCTCAAGCTTGCTTTGTGTTTTAAATCCCTATAATATTCCTTATTTCTCCCATTAAACAGTAGGTTCAAAACTAGCCATGATATTATAGTCATTGTAATGAAACAAACCTTTAGTTATTTCAATTCTTTTATTCTGTAAGTCTATTTGGAGATTTTATTTGTTTTCAGAATTGTAAACTGAAACAGAATGTGGCTGTCAATGAGTAATTTTTTTTTGTCTAGTAAGTTGTAAATTTTAATTCATATATGAAATATTTTACTGAAATTGGATTTTGTATTTGAAACATATTTTCTCTTTAATGTTAATTGTTAGAAAACTAAAGAATAAATTGTGAAATTCTGGTTATTATTCCTGATAACATGAATATTACTGAAAAAAATGTTACATAGAGCTGGGGATGGTTAAAAACTTCTATACTCTTGTTGTTACATACCCAAGGTATAGCCCTGGATAATACATTAATTGACAATCTGTGTGTCTCAATATCTGTGGTGTATGTGTTTTTTGTTTTTACATCACACTGCACAATTTTGATAGATGAAATTTCTTAGCCCATATATCACATAATGACTAAGCCTGATAATTCAGGCTTATCTATCACCTCCATCTACATTTTTTCATAGTCACTGCCACTTCCAGAAGTTAAGCCACCGTGATCTCTTTTCTAAATTGCCAAAGTGACCCTCTTAAAATTATCTTTTCATCTCTTATGTCTTACCTGGCTACTCTTTATATAGTCTACTATCAGAATAATTGTTATAAAATTTAAAAATTGTTACACTTTTCATTTCCTTAAGGTAAAATTTTTAAATATTTTATATAGCATTCAAACTCCTGAGAAATTGGACTCTATATTTTCACTTCTATACTTGTCAGTTCTATAGATTCAAGACACAAATAATCATGCTTAGCTATTGTGAGCTTTTAATATTTTAATTATCCTTCTTTTTATTAAACTTTAAGTTCTGGGATACATGTGCAGAATGTGTAGGTTTGTTACACAGGTATACACGTGCCATGGTGATATGCTGCACACATCAACCCATCATCTACATTAGGTATTTATCCTAATTCTATCCCTTCCCTAACCCCCAATCCCCAGACAGGCCCCAGTTTGTGATGTTCCCCTCTCTGTGTCCATGTGTTCTTATTGTTCAACTCCCTCTTATGAGTTAGAGGATGTGGTGTTTGGTTTTCTGTTCCTGTGTTAGTTTGATGAGAATAATGCTTTCAAGCTTCATTCATGTCTCCGCAAAAGACATGAACTCATCCATTTTTGTGGCTACATAGTGTTTCATGGTGTATATGTGCCACATTTTCTTTATCCAGTCTATCATTGATGGGCATTTGGTTTGGTTCCAAGTCTTTGCTATTGTAAATAGTGCTTTAGTAAACATAGATGTGCATATGTCTTTATAGCAGAATGATTTATAATCCTTTTGGTATATACACAGTAATGAGATTGCTGGGTCAAATGGCATTTCTGGTTCTAGATGCTTGAAGAATTGCCACACTGTCTTCCACAATGGTTAACTAATTTACACTCTCACCAACCGTGTAAAAGCATTCCTATTTCTCCACATCCTCTCCAGTATCTATTGCTTCCTGACTTTTTAATGATCGCCATTCTAACTGGCATGAGATGGTATCTCATTGTGGTTTTGATTTGCGTTTCTCTAACGACCAGTGATGATGAGCTTTTTTTCATAAGTTTCTTGGATGCATAAGTGTCTTATTTTGAAAAGTGTCTGTTCATATCCTTTGCCCATTTTTTTTTTTTCTTGTAAATTCGTTTAACTTACTTGGAGATTCTGGATATTAACCTTTTGTCAGATGGGTAGATTGCAAAAATGTTCTCCCATTCTGTAGGTTGCCTGTTCACTCTGATGATTGTTTTGTTTTGTTTTGTTTGTTTGTTTTTTCTGTGAAGAAGCTCTTTAGTTTAATTAGATCCCATTGGTCAATTTTAGCTTTTGTTGCAATTGCTTTTGGTGTTTTAGTCATGAAATCTTTTCCCATGCCTATGTCCTGAATGATATTGCCTAGGTTTTCTTCTAGGGTTTTTATGGTTTTAGGTCTTACGTTAAAGTCTTTAATTCATCTTGAGTTAATTTTTGTATAAGGTGTAAGGAAGGGCTCCAGTTTCAGTTTTCTGCATATGGCTATTCAGTTTTCCCAACACCATTTATTAAATAGGGAATCCTTTCCCCATTGCTTGTTTTGTTAGGTTTGTCAAGCTTCAGATGGTTGTATATGTATGGCCTTTTTTACTGAGGCCTCTGTTTTGTTCCCTTGATCTATATATCTGTTTTACTACCAGTACCATTTTGTTTTGCTTACTGTAACCTTACAGTATAGTTTGAAGTCAGGTAGCACGATGCCTCCAGCTTTGTTCTTTTTGCTTAGAATTATTTTGGCTATTCAGGCTCTTTTTTGGTTCCACATGAAATCTGAAGTAGTTTTTTCTAATTCTGTGAAGCAAGTCAGTGGTAGCTTGATGGGGATAGCATTGAACCTATACATTACTTTGGGCAGTATGGCCATTTTCATGATATTGATTCTTCCTATCCATGAGCATGAAATGTTCTTCCATTTGTTTGTGTCCTCTCTTACTTCCTTGAGCTGTGGTTTGTAGTTCTCCTTGAAGAGGTCCTTCACATCCCTTGCAAGTTGTATTCCTAGGTATTTTATTATCTTTATAGCAATGGTGAATGGGAGTTTACTCATGATTTGGCTCTAATTATTTTAAAAAACATTGTCCACCATCCTTTCTTTTATCTGGGTGACATCTATTTATTTGTCAAGTTTCACCTTACGTTATTTATTTTTCAAGTTTCACATTATATATCATCTCTTTTTAAACACTTTTCCTAACTTTCAATGCCCATTATGTTATATTACTCTAGTCACTTTCTTAGCACCCTCCACTTCCCTTCTTATATTTATAATATTTTATAGGTTTCATCATGGAGGGATCTTTTCTTCTGTTAAGCTCTGAACCCATATTGCATTAGAAAATAACTTTCCGTTTTTAAGAAAATGCTGTATAATATTTGACGTGATTACTTAAGATGAGTGGGGATGTGTTAGAAAGCAACGGTGGTAAAAATGGTAGTTGGTTTCCCAGTGTGTGCCATTATTTTCAAGACACAAACCAATATTCAAAAAGAATTATGTTTAATTAATCGATTAAATAATTCTCACTGATAATGTTTGTAATTATGATAAACACAATCTACAGTAAAGTATCTCGATTAGAAATGAAATAAGCAGGAATTTAAGAATTTGTTAATTATTTAATTACATTCTTTTTTAGCTGGATTGCTACTCACTTTGTTTGACTATATCGTATATGTATGTGTTAGAAAATTGGAATATTGACGACTAAATATTTATGATAATAATATGTATAATGTTTAACATAGTATTGTTTATCTCTCAAAGAGGAGCATTTTCTGTTTGGATGAGGTTTCTTCTATTTAACTGCTAAAGCATTTTTGTTCAGTACTTTTTTCTGTTGTCTGATTTTTACAGAAGGAAATATAAAAGTATTAATTTTTAAGATTCATGTAGGGTTCTAACAGAAATTTTATATGTCTTTCAAGAATCTCATTAAAATTTTAAGGTCCATTAGCGAGAAAAAGCCTATGTTCAAATTTTATATATTAATATTTTGATGGAATATTCTCTTTTATGGAATAATTGGTATAAAATTAGTGTAGGTAACTTCATCACATTCTGTAAGTATTATTGGCTGCATGTAAGTATTATATATTGGGGCCACTTAAAGCATAACTGAAATAGTGACTGTTTCTCTTATTATCTATTTTCACTTAATATCCTGTCTCAAAAGTGTTCAGTATTTGACTTAGTGTACTGTGTGAGTTGATGTGGTTTCCTTTTCTATTACTACCTGTTTGTATGGAACTTAAGATTTCTCCTTTGCTGCATTTTGCATTCTAATATTTATTCAATTAGTTACTGATAATTAACTATGTGCTATCACTTTGCTTATACTATCTATGCAATCAATAATGACAAATGCTGTTTCTATATTTGTAATGACTTTATGTTCAATGCCAGACACTATTTTAGATATTTGTTTAGTGATTGGCTTTTGGCAAACATAATATTTTAGATATATTTATGCATTTTAGAAAACACCCCCACTCAAAAATCTCTAGAGCCCACCATATAACCCATACTTTACTCACTTGGGCCTAGACATTACGTGGAATTCCACTGCAGGTACAATCCAGTTATTCAGATGTGGACTTTCTTTTTCTCATTAGAAAATCACTAGAAAGAGGTGCCTTTCTTCCTTGCTTATGTATATTTATTATAAGTTTTGCTTCCAAATTGCCCTGAAATCAGAGAAGTTGCAGAATGCAAGTTTATTTTAAAAAACTTGTCTATCAAATTGAGTCTAAGAAGCCAAAACAAAATTAATTGCTTTTACATTTTCCTTTCTTTGCAAATGGTGGAGAGACTCAATTCAAGTAATCTTTAGCCTTACAAACTTCAGACTGAGGTATGCCCATACCTTGAGGCCAGAACCCTGGGAATGTCCTTTACCAGAATTATTTTGTTAGATTGCTGGTTTAAATTCTGTTAATGAGAGGCAAAATATATTTTTATATCAGAATACAAACAGTGGTATGTGCTTATTAGAGACTTGCAAATTAAAAAAAAAGTCTTAAGATAAAATATATTATGTGTATGATTACCCAGCTATAAAGAAGTGAAGATGTATGAACAACACTTGCAAAATTATTTACCATCCACACAGACATATACTAACTCACATATTTTGCACTAGTTCTTGCATATTTGGCAATGCATATGTGACAAGCTATGTCATAACATTTCAATTACTATTAAATATTCTTAATCAAATAATTTTTAGTAAATTGAAATTTCATTAATGGATTTACACACATTATTATAGCAACTCCTCAGTTCTGCAAATACTAGATATTTTTAATACTCATGTTTATTAAACATAACTCAAAAAAGCTCCCAAGTATAATCAAAATTATTTTCTGCAAATTTTTAGTAATTCCTCTAGATAGAAATCCTAAATTTAAATTTCTGTGGGAATGTGTGAACGCCTATAGATTCTTTTTGCTTTCCCAAATTACCGTTAAAGATTTGGTATGAGTACAACAAGATTTTGTATGAGTATCTCTGTCCTAATATATCAGGGCAGAGATATTTATTTAAATACACATATAACTCAAATACCTGAAAGAGGGGGATATATATATACACACACACACACACACATACATATACCTTCTGTGTATGTGTGTGTAACTTTGTGTGTGTATATATGTACAATGATACATATAGATACAAATATATCTCTGTATATACATATATACATCTTTATATATACATATACACATCTTTGTATGTACACATATATACATGCTTATATATACAAATATATACAAAGATATGTATGTATCTGTGCGTGAGGGACTACCGTGTATGTGTGTGTATCTGTGTGTGTGTGTCTGTATCTTCATATATATATATATCTTCATATAAGTATACATATATATACACACATATACACCCAAATATACTCACACATATATAGAAGGTATGTATATGAAGATCTCTATACACACACAAAGATATACATACCTATACGGCCATCCCTTATTATCTGCAATTTTGCTTTCTGCAGTTTTACTGACCCATGGTCAACTAAGGTCTGAAAATAGGTGAGTACAGCACAAAAAGACATTGTGTGTGTGAGTGAGAGAGAGGAAGACCACCATCACATAACTTTGATTATTGTTATAATTGTTTTATTTCATTATAACTTGTGAATTTCTTATTGTGCTAAATTTATAAATTAAGCTTTATTATAGATATGTATGTATGTATAGAAAAAAACATAGTATAGAGCTGGGTATTATCTGTGGTTTCAGGCATCCACTGGTGGTTCTGAAACATATCCCAAAAATAAGGGGGGACTACTGTATGTTTGAATTTACTTATAATTGTTAAGAATTTATATATTAAAATGCTAGCTGAACATTATAGCCTAAATGTATCCTCCAAAGTTAATATGTTGAGAGCTTAATTCCCAATGCAACGCTATTCAGTGGTGGAACCTAAAAAGTGATTAATGTTGTTATATAGGAAGTGAGTTAGTTATTGCAAGAGGGAGTCTATTATAATAACCAGTTGGTTCTTCTCTTGCCTCTGGCTTTTGTGCTTCATTTCGACTTCCTCCATGAGAGGATGCAGCAAGAAAGCCGGCACCAGATGCTTGCATCATGTTTTTAAATTTTCTAGCTTTCAGAACAGTGACTCATATAAACTTCCATTGTTTATAAATTACCCAGTTTGTGGTAGTCTGTTATAGCAGCAGAAAATGGAATAAGACACCAATTTAATAGCTATCTAATATTTTCAAATTTTCATATGTATACAATATATTTATATTTAACATAATTAATATAATTTAATTTATGTGATGTATTTAAAAACACCTCAATATTTTAATATTTACATATGATTGTAAGCATTTTTCTTTTAAAATGTTAACAGAACATTTTAATGCTCAATATTTTAATAGTTATCATTGAGGCTTTTTTATGTGTATATCTCCTATAAATGTATTTTGATCATTTATAATTGTATTTCTTATTTCTTTATATAAATTGTTATAATTAATATATATTTCCCATTTCTACTATAGGTTGTTTTCTTAAATTGTAGCTCAGGAATTGTGTTAAATTTTAAAAGAAAGGAAATATTCAAACATATTCAATTTTAAAATGCTCAAATCACATTTACATTCACATACACACACTTCTTTTGTTTTTTTCGTTTCAATAGTTTTTGTGGAACAGATGATGTTGGCCTTGATCTCCTGACCTCGTGATCCTCCCACCTCAGCCTCTCAAAGTGCTGGAATCACAGACATGAGCCACTGTGCTGGGCCAGATTTGTTATTTTTGCTTAGTCTTGGTTTGGCTGTGCAGGCTCTTTTTTGGTTCTATTCAGGATTGCATTTTCCTAGTTCTGTGAAGAATGTTGATGGTATTTTGAAGAAAAAAGTATTAAATTTATAGATTTATTTTGGCAATATGGTCATTTTCAGGGCAGTTTTATTTGGACCAACCCGAGTTACAACCTTCAGTTTTAGTGGCTCTAGAAATATAATCTTAGGATGAGATTCTGAACTTGGTAATTAACCAACTGGTGAGATAGTGAAAGGAACCTAATTGCTTGCACCCTTTTTGGAGCAGTGTTTCTGTTTTCCATAAATATAGTCCATTAGTTTTTCATCTTCTGATATTTTTTTCAAGAGGTTTGATGTACTGATTAAAAAATGTTCTAAATTCTCTTTAACTGTACTATAGAAAAAGTATTTACATAAATTTCTGGCATTTCAAGATATTTTAATAGTTCAGTTTACCATCCTCATGCAAGCCCAAACCACTTTAGTTCATATATTATATGATTGTATAATGCTAATACGTATAAATAACCATTTAAAGTTAGTTTGTGTAATTTATCATCTAACTTATGCCTTATTAAAAATGGTACATAGGTGTTCCACTTTTCCATAAAACATATTAAAAGTTGTTTGACATTAAGAGACCTTGTTCAATTTCTGCACCTATGTGCAATGATGTATTTTAGCTTGACATTTTTCCACCTAATAAAATATTATTGGGTTAATTTTTTAAATTTCAATTTTCTTGAAAAGCCATTATCTATATGAGTGATTTGATGTTACAGGTTATCTCCATTAATAATTTTCTGTGGTTGGCCGGGCGCGGTGGCTCAAGCCTGTAATCCCAGCACTTTGGGAGGCCGAGACGGGCGGATCACGAGGTCAGGAGATCGAGACCATCCTGGCTAACACGGTGAAACCCCGTCTCTACGAAAAAATACAAAAAACTAGCCGGGCGAGGTGGTGGGCGCCTGTAGTCCCAGCTACCCGGGAGGCTGAGGCAGGAGAATGGCGTGAACCTGGGAGGCGGAGCTTGCAGTGAGCTGAGGTCAGGCCACCGCACTCCAGCCCGGGCGACAGAGCGAGACTCCGTCTCAAAAAAAAAATAATAATAATAATAATAATAATAATTTTCTGTGGTTGTATTTCAACTACTTAGTTAATATTGCTGGAAATTCTGCTGGAAGTGTAGTAATTTAAGTTCATTTATGTGTGAACACAAACTTGCAGTAATTGAATTTAGTAAGCACACATACATACGATTCTAATTCCAACACAATTTTTGTAATGTCCATTGAACACTGTGCTGTGCAGACCTGTAACAAATCAGAAGTACCATGTGGACAAATTAACAACAATAGAGTCATGGAAGTCTATAAAAATACAGCCTTAGTTTCTTGATTAATGTCATAAATATTAAATTACTTAGGTTTTGATTAATTTAAAAGTATCATTAAGACATGCCCAAACTCCTTATTAAATCTAATCAAGACTGATTTAGATAGATTGAGAAAGTAAACATAATCAAAATCAGTATACCACCAGGAATATCAATTCTCAAATATTTGGAACAGTTAGGTTATATTTTAATATGATTAGTCAACTTGTCTACTCATTTTCCTATTGCATAATTAGAAAATATACCTCTGATAATCTTTTAAAATGTCTTATTTTAATTTAAAGAAATTCTACAGACTTTACATTAATTTAACCTTCTGATATCTTCACTCATGAAAACTTAAAAGAACAAATTCCACTCCTAAAATATTTTCAAGATAAATAGCTATAAAACAGTAAATGAAAAACA
The DNA here is from genome assembly GCF_000951035.1 of Colobus angolensis palliatus. NCBI lineage: Eukaryota > Metazoa > Chordata > Mammalia > Primates > Cercopithecidae > Colobus > Colobus angolensis. The sequence continues at coordinate 2,290,918 of NW_012116644.1, forward strand.
TGCATTATTTGATAAAACTTACAAATAATAATGCATGTCATTTAAACTTTTTTCCTTTTATCTTAATCTCTCAGTTTACCTATTGCTTTATTCTTATCCTGAATTTTATTCATGCATCCTAAATTATGTAATTAAATATTTTCACAAAAGGGAGAGATCATATATTGTGAGCCATGAGAGTAATCTGATCTATATCTGGTTCTATGTATACTCCTTTATTTCTAAAATATAGCGAGAATCAGCATAAAATTGAGAATTTGATGAGGATGGATCTTTGTAATGAAAAATGTCCTAAGGCATCAACCTTCTTCAAATCTCAGGACACAGGGATATTTTAAGAGATAAATTTATATGTTTTACATCTGTTGTAGTATGTTATTTCATTAAAATGTTTTTCTACATTTTGAAAAATGAATATTATTGTTACACACTACTAAGCTGTTAGATATATATGTACAATGAAGACTTTATAGGCTAGAAGCCATTAATCAAAATATAGGTCTTCAGAGTTCTGAAGACAAATGTCATCTACAACAGGTAATTTTACACGCTGTTTGTAAAATAGCTGCTGTCATGCTAATGGAAACTTTATTGACAGACTGATAGTGTTACACCAACCAAGTTGTGCACTTAGATATATCCAGTGGCATTCCGTTACAAAATGGAGTGGTATATTTGGAACTAAACACAAATGGCCATACTGCTAAAGCAAGCTGTATGAGAATAGAAGATTATTATTTCCAAAATGATGAAGTAGGAAGCTTGGTGGATATTTTTTTCCATTGCAAAACAAAAATTTAATTACTCAAAATTATTTAAAAAAAACAATGACAATATATCTCAGGGGACCATCCAAGAGGCATATAGCAAATGAAGAAAAAATCACTCAAGGTAATCTACTAAATCACATAAAGGACCTGAGACATTTGAGTCAGGACATACTGCCTTATATCCCCTTTCGCCAGCTTCAAATTATGGCAGCTATAGGGGTATGTACAGTCAAGGAGACAAGGCTACTTCTTCCATAAGCTCATAGTCTGGAGCTAAGGTTTCACTCACAAGGATGTAGGTACGTAGGCCATACCCCATACCCTAGCTCTATGTCACAAAAGGTCTAATCCAGAGATTCATTGCTGAAAGCACAGAGTCTCTCTTTACCCACCGAGACTTCCTCCTACAATGAAAGCACCAGATTTGTTAGTCTGAGAATACTGGAGTTCCAATCACTACTATCCCAGCTCACTCATAAGATTGTGGTTCTATGCACTTAGGGACAAGCTGAAAAGATCAGGTACTGCCACTCACCATACTGCACACTTGTAGAAATTGAGTATCATTGTGGGGACACAGGGTTCCCTGCTGCTGAATCCAGTGCAGTATTGTAGGCAAGATGTTAGCAAGAAGAGCTCTGTGTGGAACTTGCTGAGAGAACTGATTTTACTTAGAGCTTCATGCGTAAGGGTATTGTTGAGAACAGAGGAGATCTTATTGGAAAGCAATAAAGAAAAGGCTGGTAACTCTGATAAAAGCAAAACATCAGAGCAACCAGGAAAAATCAGGGGAAAAGCTATCCAAAAACACTTTCCCTAAGTTCAGAGTCAAATTCGGGTGTCAAGAAAATTGTGTGCATATGCTAAGCAGGGCCTACTTTAGAGGCAATCAGAACAAGAATCTGGGTAGATTTGAAAGCATTCTCCAGCACATATACACACTCATAAATGTAGAAAGGAAACCAAGACCTCACTAGCCCAAGAAGATTAACAAAACCTTCAACTGAACACTGACTGCAGAGTAAGCGATTCTCATCTAGGAGCAACTCTTAAAAGGTTGATCTTTAAAATACTATTGTAGTCATCATGGCAGCCTGGAAAACTATGGTCTGCATATGTTCACTTTCTATGGATGCTATGACAGATTACAACAAACCAAGTAGCTTAAAATGAAACAAATTTATTACCTTCCAGTTTTTAGTAAAAATAATCTATAATTGGTCTCAGTAGACTAAAAAATTAAGATGTCAGCAGGGCTGCATTACTTTTTACAGATCAAGAGGATAATTGGTTTTCTTGAGTTTTAGGGGTTTTTTTCCCCCAACCTTTCGGGGCTGCTTGAATTTATCTCCTCATGGCCTCCTTCTTCATCTTCACATTCAGTAATATCAGAGTCCTTCTTATTCTGCCATCTCGCTAGTTCTGTTTTGCATCTCTCTTCTCTTTTAAGATCCTTTTCATTACATTTGGATTACTTGGATAAACAGGGATTATGTCTCTATTTTAAAGGCAGTGTATTAGCAACCTTTACTGCATCTGCAAATTTAATTTTCCTTTTCCCTATAATCTATAAATTTCAGCATGAGATCCAGAAATTAAGTTGTGGACATCTCTGCAGGGAGGCATTTTTCTACCTACCACCGTGCTTAAACATGTTCCCTCTCAAAAGTGAACAGAAAGAGAACCTCCAAGCTACTAGTTCCTAGCTGAATCTGGAATAACAACAAAAAAGTAAACTCTCTAAACTGTAAAAGCAGCCTCCAAGCCACGCATACATCTAGTGGTAAATGGTAGAAAATTAGCTGGCTAATTTTACTTCAGGATCTCAATAATGCATTTGAATTGTTAGAAGAAAGAATAAATGAACTTGAAAATGGATTGATAGATATTGCGTGATGTGAAAAACACAGAGAAAATCAATTTTAAAATTTCTAAGAAAATTATAAAGAGTGATAAAAACACTCTAAACTAAATAAGGACATCTATGAAATACCAACACCTGACATTATGTTTAATGATAGAAGGCTGAACCCCTTTTGCCAGTAAGATCAGGAACAACACACTTATGTTTATTCTTGCCAGTTCTACTCATCATTGTGCTGGAGGTTCTACTCAGGGCAGGCAGGCAAGAAAGAGAAAGAGAAGACATATAGATTGGAAAAGAGAGGGTATAATTATCTCTATTTGAGATAACATACTATCACATATAGAAAATCTTAAGGAATTCACTACAAAAATATAAGAAGAAATAAGTAAATGCGGTAAGGCTGCAAGATGCAATATAAATATTCAAAAAACAATTTTATTTTTATACACTAGCACTGAATATTTACAAATTGGAATTAAGGTAACAATTTGATTTATAGTAATCTAAAAAAGAAGAGAATACCTATAATTTTTTAAAACAAACAGAAAATTTGAATTCTAATAACTATAAAACATTTTTAAAATAAATTTTAAGAGATCCAAATGAATTGCAAGTCATCCCATCTTTGTGGATAAGAAAATTAACGTTTTTACGATTGCAGTAATCACCAAACTATCTGTAGATATCAATAGAAACTGTTCCTTTTTTGTTTTACTGTGACAAAATCAGATAAGATGAGATCTACCCTACTAACAAGTTTTGTGTACCGTATAGTGTTAACTGCAAGCACAATGCTCTAAAGTAGAACTCTAGAACATATTTATCTTATATTACTGTAACTTTACAACTATTAAACAGCAAATCCCTGTTCCTCACTTTCCTTATCCCCTGGAAATCACTGTTCAGCTTCCCATTTCTGAGTTTGATTATTTTAAATGCCACATAAGTGGAATCATACAGTATATTTTCTTCTTTGATTGTCTTATTCTACTTGCCATAATGTCCTCAAGGTTCATCCATGTTGTCACCTATGGCAAAATGTTCTTCTTTTTACAAAGTGAATATTTTATTGCGTATATATCCCACATCTTAGCTTCTGTGAATAATGCTACAATGAATATAAATGTGCATCTATCACTTTGAGATACTGATTTTAATTCTTTTGAGTAAATACTCAGAAGTAGGACTGTTGGAGAATAGAGTAGTTCTTTTTTTTTTTCTTTTCAGAGATTTTATACTGTTTCCCATAACAGCGGCACCTTTTTACATTTCTACCAGCAGTGTACAGGTTTCAATTTCTCCACTGACCCTGATTACCATTATTATAATAATTATTATTATTTGTTAATGGTCAACATACTCAGTGTGAGGTTATAGCTCCTTGTAGTCTTAATTTGCATTTCCCTGATGATTAGGATGTTTAGCATCATTTCAAATACCTATTCATCATTTGTAGGTCTTTTCGGATAAATGTCCATGTACCACCACTTTGATGAAATAAGTTATGCTAACATTATAATGTAGGGTGATATTATGTTTTTGTATTACTGAGGCCTTAGGCCATGTAGCATCAGTTTGATCAGATAGTTTATGCTAATGTAGCTTATAGTGAAATACCTGTTTTTTCTCTAGGAGACAGAATCTGAGTAGCTGTCAATTATACAGGTGCTGCTTAACAGCATGTTGGATCCTCAATACAAACCATGAACATTAGATATTGGGAGAGACTTCCTGGCTGGCAGAAAATCACCAATATTGTCCCACATGTCTGGGAGAAATAAGTATATCCATGTTATTCCACTGGAAAGAGGACACCTGCCAGCTTGTGCCTAGTTTCTCTTGAACTTTGCTCCATGTGCTTTTTTCCTTTGCTGATTTAAATCTATATTCTTTCACTGTAATAAATGGCCACAGGGAGTATATCAGTTTTTCTGAGTTCTGTGACTCCTTTTAGTGAATTATTGATCTTGAAGCTGGTCTGGTGGACAATGGCTTTACAGCTCATCCCTGATAGCCTCTGGTTAATAGCAGAACAGTGTCATGACCCTCATATTAACAAATCAGCGTTAAATAAATATATTTCATCATTTTTTGGACTTTGTAGAATATAGTAACAAAGCTAGAATTCTCATGAATCTTATATCCAAACAAAATGCTAAAAAGCAAAGCATTTTTTCTCTGTAAGATTCGCATGAATCTTCTATCTGAACAAAATGCTGAAAAGCAAAGCAATTTTTCTTTAGATTTTTGCTGGAAAATCTTGTTTTCATTTTTAGCATTTTGTTTGGAATGATTTTCATTCATTCATTTATTCAAATAGATATTGTCTACCACATTTCAGAATATGTGTTAGTTTTTGGTGTTTTTTGTTTTTGTTTTTTGAGACAGAGTCTCGCTCTGTCACCCAGGCTGAACTGCAGTGTTGTGATCTCGGCTCACTGCAATCTCTACCTCTCAGGTTCAAGTAATTATGGTGTCTCAGCCTTCTGAGTAGCTGGGATTACAGGCATGTGCCACTAGGCTCGGCTAATTTTGTATTTTTAGTGGCACAGGGTTTCACCATGTTAGACAGGCTGGTCTCAAACTCCTGGCCTCAAGTGATCTGCCCACCTTGGCCTCCCAGAGTGCTAGCATTATAGGTGTGAACCACCGCTACTGGCCGTGTTCATTTTTAAAAATAAAAAAGTAAAAATGTGTAAACCAGGTATTATTAGCCCTAGCACTCTCATCTTTTTTTCTTTTTAACAAATAAGAAAACCACTAAACCACTGAGAAATTTTATGTGGAGAATATCATCCAGATCAACACTAGGGTCAGGCTGCAAACATCAATGAAGACCGATATTTCTTATTTTTCCCCTTTTGAAAATGTTTTAATTAAAAATGTTTAAATTTCTTGGGCACATAGTTGTATATATTTATGGGATACATGAGATATTTTTGATACAGGCAGATAATGTATAATAATCACATCATGGTAAATGAGGTATTCATCACCTCAAGCATTTATCTTTTCTTTATTTTATAAACAATCCAATTATACTATTAAAATATTTTAAAACACACAATTAAATTATTATTGACTATAGTCACCTTGTTCATAAAGCTTTGGAAAAAGGAAAAGTATCTTTTCTTCAAGAAATATATATTATGGCTATGCCATATCATGCTTGACAGCTAATATAAATTCATGGAGGAGGACAACCCAAGGACCTGCAGTTGTTTCTAATGGTTCCAGTTTCCTTTTCCAGGGAACTAATGACCAAATGTATATTTAGGCAACTGATATCCTTTTACCATACTGAATCTATGGAAGAAAGGTGAAAAATATCACAGAGGAAGAGAGAGAGGTAGAGAATAGCATCACATTCAGCTATGAGGTCAGAGTTCTAGATATTACAATCAAATTAGCTCACAATTTTATAATTTCTAGCCATATAATTAAAATAGAGCTGTCTTAATTTACAAGATACATACAGAATGATATTTCCCTCTGTTAGACTAATTATAACTGCTATTTAAGGATTTTTCAAATGTATAACTCCAGATAATTACTTTAAGACACCACCAAATTCAGAGCATAATTGAAATTTGGCTTTCTTAAATGGTGTAACGATAGCTTTATGATGCGCTTCTTACTTTTATATTCACAGGATGAAATTAAGGTCTTCATAATTATGTAATTCATGGAAATAATGGTTTTCTGACTTAGAGTCTTCTATGGATAAAGTATGTATTTTCTGCTCTCACTTGGCAGTACTCATCCTGAAGAATTATATGACACAATTGAAACAGGCTCATTGTAGAATGTGACAAAATATTCTTTTATTTTAACCAATCTATCTGTGTAATTCTTTGAATCCTTTTCATTTTTCCATTATTAGAGATAAGTGCTTTTGTAACTGTGTTCTCAGAACAGGTAATGAACACCTGTGTCTGCTCTGAATTATGAATAGTCTGTTAATTTCCTTATGAAAAAATATAAAAAGCAGAGTGGAATCCTGTTACAATAATCAGCCGGAGCAGTTTAGATGAATCATTGCTTTTGAATGATCATCAAATGCCAATATTCCCCCAAATGCTGATTTTTACTAATTCAGGCATTTCTGAAAAAGAAAATTGCTATCTTGCAGGAATAATGTCTTATATTTTAGAATCTGCACTCTCTAGAGAAAATATTATTAACTCTAATTAGGAGACTCAGCACCTGTAACAACCAAGTAGCTGTAACATTATTTATGGTGTTCTAAAAGTACTTCAGTGTTATTTATATTTTCAGATTCAAAGCAGCTAGCTAGTGGTCATTCTCTTGTCTAAGGCAACCACATTTGAGAACAGAGTCCAGAGTCCAGCCGGGGAATCATTCAGTCACTAGCAATATACTTATTTTAAAGTATGTGCCATTCATTGCCAGGTTATTATCTACTCCAGTATGTAAAAATCAGGAGCAGTCTTGTTTTTAAGAAACAAGTTAAAAAGAGAAAAAAAAGGAGATATCTTTCTAATATAATTATTACGGACTTTCTATATAATTATTATATAATTATATAATAAATATAAAATTTCTTCAATTAAATTAGTCATCCTCTCAGGAGGTAGAACTAAGAAGAAGAATGGAGGGACAGCAGACCTTCCACAGAATTTGCTCATTGCGGGAGAAAGGTGGATGTTTCTTCCTTTATAATGCAGTCAGGAGTTATGGAAGAAAAACAATAAATATTACCCCAATAATGAGATGGAAAAATAGATGATTAAGATTATACAATAAGTAAGTAGAATAGTTAGAAACAAATTGTCCTTCATCAAATTAAATGCTTTCTGTACTCTATTATGATGAAAAAAACAAAACAGAATTTTATTGGTGAAAAATAAATAAGACAAAACACTAAAGGAATTTAGAACAGGTCAAAATAATATATAGCTGGGTACAGAGACATTATGAATGTTAAGGACACTATTGCAGTTTGAGTGAAGATTTCAATCTCTAGTATACACAGTTAGGGCTCAAACCTTAGGAATGCAATAACTGTAGGTTGAATTTAATGAGACTGATGTTAGTTGTTCCAAAAGATTAACGATAAATATTGTAATGCAAACTACTAAAGTAAGTGTTTTAATGTGGCAATATTAAGATCACTAGAAGATACTAGTCTTGTTGAATCAATAGAAATGGCATGCTGCAATATGTTTAAGGAATTATACACAGGATGGCATAGATGTAGCATCATAGCAATACACAATTGAACATTTGCATCATTATAAATATCTGGAAAGATATTTATACAAGAAAAGAAGAAGAAAATTTGGGTTCCTTCTTTCTTTTGTAAATGAATATAATACAGAGTAAAATTTGGTTATTCAGTTGTATAGACATGTTTTCATGGACATATGGTTTTATTTTGAGAAGTGTAGGAAATGTATTATGTATTGTTCTGCCAAGAAAAAATACCAGTAGAAGATGTATATATGTGTATATACATATATAGGCTTATATGTGTACATATATGTGAATATATATACACATACACATATATACAAAAAGAGAAAGAGATGCATTATTGGAGTGGGCTCAAATGATTAGGAAGGACTAGTAGTTTTATTATCTGCAAGCTGAAGAACCAGGAAAGCCAGTGGCCGATCATGTAATTCAGCTCAATTTGAAAGAGATGGAGAGAGGATTGTGTAAGATCTGGAAGAGAGAGGATTTTGTAAGATCTGGAAGAGAGAAGATTGTGTAAGATCTGGAGTCCAAATGCCTAAAATTCAGGAGCTGTGATGTTCAAGGGCAGGAGAAGGTAGACTTCTTGTTTCAAGAAGATAGAGAGAGAGTAATCACCTTTAACCTGGCTTTGGTTAAGGCTCTCAAAAGGCGTTTAAGGCTATCAAAAGATTGGATGATGCCTGTTTTCACTGATGAGAACAGATCATTTTACTCAGTCAACTGGTTCAAATGCTAATCTCTTCTGAAAACACACTCACAGACATGCCCATAAATGTTTTACCAGCTATCTGAACATCTCTTAGCCCAGGCAAGGTGACACATAAAATTAACCACCACAGGACTGGAATAGCTGAGTTGAATGGTTAGAACTTTTTAAGATAAGACATTGTTAGTCTTACCGAAGACTATCTTAAGATAAGACATTACACACACACACACACACACAAAGACATATATACACATATATATATACACACACACATTGAAAGTTTCTACATGAACTATCATGCTATTTGTGGATAAAAATAATTTTATTTCTTCCTTTTTCATTTGAAGCTTATTATTATTGTCATTATTATTGTTACGTATGGGGGATGATTATTCTTTTGGCTATAATCTCTACTACAATGTTGAACTAAGTTGGTGAGATTAGATATTTTTTTCTTGTTCCTTGTCTTAGGGATAAAATATTTAGTTTTCCACAATTCAGGATGACACTAACTAGGGATTTTTCACAGACATGTTCTCTATCAGGTAAAATTTTGCATTGTATACCTAGATTTTTGAGACTTTTATCAAGTGTAGATATTGGATTTTACAAATAGTTTTTACAATGATCATTTAGTTAAGTCTGTAAACATGCTGAAATACATTAGTTGATTTTTATTGTGAAATCAGTCATTTATTCCTGGGATGAATCTCGTTTTGATCATGGTATATATAACACACATGTTGTATGTGGAGGGTAAATCACATTTATATATAACGTGACCAAAATGAGATTCATCCCAGGTATATGTTGTTGAATTTGAATGTCTATCATTTTGTTAGAGAATTCTGTGCTTTTTTTTATGATAGATACTGGTCTGTGGTTTAATTTTCTTTTAATAGCCTTTTCTGTTTGGGTATCAAGCGATGCTGAGTTCATAGAATGAGTTTGTAACTTCAGATTTTGGAAAAAGTGCTTGGAGGAATGTCATTATGTCTCCCTTACATGTTTGGTAGAATGCACCAGTGAAGCTGCCTTCTCAAGGACAGGAGTACTTTTCGCAGAAAATCTTTATTAATTAAGGTGTTGAGGTTTTAAAAAATGAATTACATTATGTGATTTTTTTAGTTAGCTTAAGTAATCTTCCTTTCTTAAGAAATTTAGTCATGTGTTCTAACTCGTTAGATCATTGACAAAGTACTTTATAATATTGTATTTCCTATTTTTTTATTGTTTACAGAATGTGTGGTGATGTCACTTTGCTCATTCTGAATATTGGTCATGTGTTTTCTCTCTTTTCTATAACATCTACCTAGAAATTTATTAATTTCATTTAACATTTATATTAATATTTGTATAATGTTACATAAATGTATTTATATTAATTATTCTTCTTGGATATTTTCAAATTGTGTGCTTCAGGTTTTATTTTTCTTCTGGTACTGCTCCTACTCTTCTGCCTTATTTGAGTTTAACTTGTTTTTCTTTTGTATCTATAATTTCTTACAATGGAGGCTTACTTCATTTTATTTCTTCCATGCTTTTCATTTTCCTCAAATCATGATTTTGTTTCAGCTTCATCCCATAAGTTTTGTATATGCTGTGTTTTCACTCTCATTGATTAAGAATATTTTCTAATTTTCCGTTGGAATTTTTCTTTGGTCCATAGGCTCATTAGCTGTCCATTATTATTAGTTTATCTACTTTTCCCCCAGATAGATTTATCAGTTCTAGCCTTGGATAATCTCAAGATCTGAGATTATTCAATATGCAATTAGTTATTTGGGCCCTTAACTTCATGCTAGTAACAAGTAGGCTGAGAAATTTGCACAAAAATATATTTTCTGAGGCCTTTTCAGAAGCAACTAAGGAAGGTAATGGAGGAAGGAAGAACATCTCAAAGGACAGATACCAAAATACTTGAAAGAAATGCTGACAGAGAAGAACCAGACTCAACCAACAAACATTATCACCTCCAGAGGGACCTACCTGGTAAAACTCAGTGGGATTTCAGAATTTCTATTGGCGATCCACTGCTCTTTGCCTCACATTTCTTACTTTTCTGAATGTGTGTACATTGTGTTTATCCGTTCCTAATTCAGCATTTCACATGTGTGTGGAGGGCAAATCACATTTGCATTTAGCTCATAGACCACCAGATGAAGAGAAGCAACATGTGCAATCTCATATAAGTCATCAGATCCTGAATTTCAATCCTCATTGTCATTAAATGTCTTTTGGATATTCTAGTATCTCTGTAATGTTATTTCCCACACAAAGGTATATAAATCGATGCATCCAAGAGGGAAGACTGTAGTTAATTGCCCTGTTGATTTCAGCATATCACCCTTCCCTTTATCCACACCCTATGTCATGTTATTGGCTGTTCTTTCTAGTAAAAGGGTGAGTCTGTTTTCTCATCTGTGGAATTTGGGAGTACCATTTAATTTGTTTAGGAGAATCAATTAAGCAGAGTGATGATGTGTCTATTCCAGTACTGGGGCTAAAGATGTCTTGTGAGTTATTATTTGCCCTCCTGCACTTTTGTCATTGCCTGAGACGGACATTTATGAACTAGCCTGCTGGATTCAGAAAAATGATGAAACATGAACAAGAAGGAGGTACAAAGCAGAATCATCCCAAGGCTAGATGTAACCAAATTCCCCATTCTATCCACCCACAGATGCTAAAGTGATTCAGCCATGCATATTAGAGCCGCACCATGGAGCACAGCTAGAACAGCTGAATGGTTTTATATATCACCCAGTTTAGGATTATTGTTATGTGGCAAGTGCTAACTGGTGCAAGTAATTGGTATCCCAATAAATTTAAATCTAAGTGGCTAATTAAATATATTAAGTGGTATTAAATATCCTCCTTAAAAGTTAAAATTAAAATCTCATCAAATATACTATTTTCCCCATTGATTTAGCAAAACGTTTAAAAAGGTGTGATACCATAAAAGTTATATTGATTGGTATTAGGTATTTAGGTATTTGATGTTGTTGTTATGTAAGCAATCAATTTCTGGGGCTTTTTTTTGTTGAATAAAATAACTGCCTCTCTGAGGTACAGAGGTGTTTATTGCAGTAAATTTTAGACTATTTATTCCTTTCTCTTGGTAATATGTAAAGTTTACCAACATGTAGTCTTTGTATAACAGGGGAGAAAAGGATTTTCTTTAAGATTAGGGAAAATAAAAAATGAAATACAAATGAAGGATCAAACATAAAATCTTATGAAAATAAAAGAGTAAATGAAGAACTCTGTCATGGTTAATTTTATGGGTCATCTTGACTTGGCACAACATTCCCAAATTAAACATTACTTCAGTGTCAATTTTTTTTTTTTTCATGAGATTAGCATTCATTTGACACAATGAGTAAAGCAGATTGTCTTCTCCAATGTGGGTGGGCACGATCCAATCTGTTGAGGGCCTGAATAGAGCAAAAGGAGAAATTAGCACCTTTTTTTTTTTCCTGCCTTGCTGATTGAGCTGAGACAGCTCATCACTTCTTCTCTTGGCCTCAGACTGGGATTTACATCATTGACTATGCTGTTTATTGTGTCTTTTGACATGAACTAAATTTAGTTTTGACATGAACTAAATTTTTAGCATCAGTTTCCCTGGATCTCCATGTTATAAATGGCAAATTATGGGACTTCTCAGCCTCCATAATTTCATAAGCTAATTTCTCATTAAAAATCTCTCCCCTCTCTCTCTCTCTCTCTCTGTGTGTGTGGAGGGGGGTTGGGTGTGTGTGTGTGTATCTCCTCTTGGTTCTGTTTCTCTGGAGAACCCTGATTAATAAAAACTCATATCCATATTAGTTGTCCTGAAAATATCACAACTTAGAATAAAGCAAAATCTTGTTTCTCTACCAAAATGAGAACTCTCACAGATTCTGGAGTTTAAGTTAGAAATACTGTCTAATTATATTTAGTTTATCAATGACTTAGAAGTTTCTAGATAAAATACTCTGGACTAGTATTTTTATCACATGATCTAAAGACATGGAAATAATTCAGCTGGAACCTCAACTTTCCAAAACAGTAAGACAAAGTTACACTACACAAAGACTTTAACATCATAATGAAAGAATGACTCTTCCCAGTTCACAAATTATCTCCTAGTCTCTGATGTTACATTGAATTGAAGCACTTGGATTACATATTAGGTCTTGAACTAAGAAATGGGAGCTTACTAAATTGGCCAAGAGAGGTAATGTGTTGTCTTAGTCAGTACAACCTGTTATAACAAATTATCATAGACGAGGTGGCTTATGAAAAAGAGAAATTTTGTTTCTCACAATTCTGGATGCTGGAAATATGAAATCAGAGTGTCAACAAGGTTGAGTTCTGTTGAGGGCCCTCTTCTGTGTTGCAAACTGCTGGTTTGCCATTGTGTCTTCATGTGGTGAAGAACTGCAAGAATCAAATCACTCTCTGGGGACTCTTACAAGGGTACTTATCTCCACATGACTTCAACTAATATTAATTATCTCCCAAAGTCCCACCTTCTAATATTACCACATTGGAGATTGGAGTTTTGATATTTGAATTTGTGGGGGGACACAATCAGCCCACAACATTTTTCCTTTGGCTCCTCAAAATTCATGTCCTTCTCATGTTTACATACATTTTTTCCACCCCAACAGATCACCAAATCTTAACTCATTACAACATCAACTCTAAAGTCTAAAGTCCAAAGTCTCATCTAAATGCTATCTAAATCAGACATGGGTGAGACTCAAGGTATTATTTCTCCTAAAACTAAAGTTCTCTTTATTGGTGAATCTATGAAGCTAAACGAGTTATGTGTTTTCAAAATCCAATGGTGGGACAGGCACTGGTAGGATAGATATTTCTATTCCATAAAGGAGGAATACGAAAAAAGGAAAAGATAATAGATCCAAAGGAAGCCTAAGCTACTCCATGAGATCTTCAGGTTTCAGAATAATTCTCTTTGGAGGATAAGTGCTAGTGTCTCTAAGGGTTAATGAAATGTAGATTTTGAAATTATATCAATACATTTTTTGTACTCTATATTTGTGAAGGTATGGGGATAATAAAGGAAAATTGCATCATAACCTTAATAGTAAAATATTTTTGACTGTGTAGGCTCCCTGAAAATATCCTGAGGACCTCTAAGTATTTAACATCAAGATACTGAAAATTGCTGTTTTTCACCGTTAATTGTAATTCTGTAATTCAAATGGCACTGGATTAATGGGTGTTCACCTTTTTCTAAAAATTAAAAAATAAGACTGTGTGTTTTGAGGATCACTTAAAAATTTTCCCAAGTTGAACATTTTTAAAAAGTCTTTCACTCTTCACGTTGCAGTGAGCTGAGATCGCGCCACTGCACTCCAGCATGGGCGAGAGAGCAACACATTGTCTTGGAAAAAAAACAAAAAGTCTTTCACTCCTCAAATTTATTAAGTAAGGTGTAGTCTATCCGATGTTAAAAATAGACATTTGAATCTTAAGCATGTAGGGTACTACTTGTGATACTTTGTTATATCTCTTTCTATTGAACTTTACTCATTTAATATGCTAATGTAATATTTTCCACATTCATAGGATTATTAAAACTTAAAATGTTTAATATGTATAAAAATTATAGAAACACTATATGACAGGCTTAAAATGGAATTATCATTTTAAAGTGAATGATGCTATTCCTAGCAATCTACTGAGACAATGTCAAGAGTAATGCTTTTAGGAAAATAAAAATATATTAAATAATAAGTTACATTATTGTCATTTTCAGATTATTTATATTGCTTCATATAAAATAAATGTATACATACTATATCACATATATATGTTTAGATATATAGAGATTGATAAATATAGACACAGATACTGATAAACACACATATATAGATATATAATATATACTCACCATTTTTTGAGCTGTTCTTCAGAAACCTAAATCATTTATTACAACTGAATATTGATGAAGCTGCAGAATGAATAGTCCAGCTTGAATTACATTTAACATCTATGTTTCCATGATATCTATGGGAATTTTGTGTTTTCAAAAGTTAAGACTAACAGTTTTAAATTTTAAATGATAATAAAATACCTTCTATTTACCATCCTTCACACACACATCTGCTGCCCTTTAATTAAAAATTAAAAATAATTAATACAAATCTTCAGTACTGATATTTATTTAATGTTATTTTAAAAATACATCTCACTTCTCAGTTCAGTGATTTATTAATTTAATACATTTTATTCATGCTCATTTTTGATCATGCACAGCGAAAGATGAGGAGCATCCAATGTGAAATATAAACTTATCCATATCGTAGCCTTTGTGGAACTTTGGGTGTGGGTTTTCTTATGCAGCTTTACAAAGAAGAGAAGGTTAAGATATCTTTAACTTTTAAACAGACATCTAGTTCTTTTTCATAAGTATTAAAATAATGATTTTGTATCTATTATATGATATAATATGATTCAAGCAATAGGACAAGCAGATAAAATTTAAAAGGCCAAATAATTTGAGGAAATATTTTTTTTCTTACTTTCAGTTACATATGAAATCTCAGTGTTACTACATCTTCCCCACTTTAACGCAAATGTCTTCACAACTCTGCATTTGAGGACACCAGGTAATTTCAAATCAATTTAACTTTTGACATCAAAACTGAGCCCACAGAAAGACTGTCTCCTTTGCAAAAGGTGAAAAGTGTTCAATAAAACACGTCATGCACAAAGTGACAACTATGTCGAGGCATGGCTAACACGACTTCAAACAGTCCTAATTTCTCACGTGTCCTGTGTTGGCTGAATTTCTCTCTCTGATCTCTGAAATGAAAAGCATCTAGGACAACTGCCTGTGCACTCAGCCTTGTGCTTTGTTTTTATCCCTGCTGACAGCCAAGGAAAAAAAGGAGATTTATAATTATGGAAGCGTGCTTAAAATTGTGGATCCAGAACATTCAGTAATTTCTAGAAAGTTTAGCTTACGGCATAATGGGACGTTAAAAGTTTGAATTAGCCTTTTATTCCATAACAGTTAGAGTCCAGGTGCAACACATTCTCAAGGGTAATTCTGGTGTCTGCTGGGAAAGAGAGGTTTGAAGTATTGATGGTGGGATCCTCCCCACCATCCCTACACATACATGCTAAAACAAGCAAGGTTTATTTTATTTAAAACCCAACTATTTGATATATCCATATAATATGAGAGTAAATGATTTTACAGTAAACAGTTTTAGGGATAAAGAAGGTTACTAGAAAATAACAAAATTGTAATTCAACTGTATGGCGTAAGTAGTTTAACTGTATTGTACTTAAAACATAGCTTGGATATATAAAATTACTCGTTAGAGTTGAAGAGGTAATTGGAGAAATCTATCACTATAGTGGGAGATTTAAAAATATTTCTAGGCAGGGCATGGTGGCCCATGCCAGTATTCCCAGCACTTGGGGAAGCTGAGCCAGGAGTATTGTTTGAAGCCAGAAGTTCAAGGATAGCCTGGGCACAAGGTGAAACCATTTCTACAAAACAAACAAGCAAAAAATAACAAGGCATAGTGGCGTGCACCTGTACTCCTAGCTGCTTGGGAGACTAAGGCAAGAAGATGTCTTGATCCTAGTTCAAGATAACAGTGAGCTATGATTGCAACACGGCAATCCAGCCTCGGCAATAGGTGAGACTCTTATCTGTAACGTAAATAAATAAATAAACTTCTCATTAATTGACAGACAAAACAAATAATGATCAGCAAAACAGTGTTGCACAAAATTTACAATTTGATGTTGTCATTATGTAAGTAATCCTGCTTTCAGTGATTACAAATTCACATTATTTGCAAACATGGAACACAGACATGTATTTGTTTTAATATAAAAGTGAATCTCATAGGCAATTTGACACGCTATATTCTCTGACTACAATGCAATTTATGTGGAAGTTAATTTCTAAATGGTAAAATATAAATCAAAATATATTTACAAATAAAAATAAATGAAATTTATTGAATCATGTAACAATAAATCATGTGTGAGGAATGAATTATAATTTAAATTAAAATATTTTAAATCAAATATACTTTAAAAATTACATATCAAAATCTGTTATATGTCATGAGAGTGTCAGTCTTAAATAGTGAGCTTTAGAAAATGTAATTATTGCGTTTACTTGAGCATAAAATTTGAGAATGGCTACCCAAAAACCACTGACTCCAAAAGAATAAGGTCAGTGCTCCAAAGTAGAGAAATTAAGGTTTCACTTATATAGGCGGAAATAGAGAAATGTAGCAGGGTCACATTATTCTCCACAGAGGGCCAGTACATACATCACAGTGATTTGATTGAATACAGCTCACTACATTCCAAAGAAGATTGTTTTAACATTTAGTGAAGAGGGTAAGGATTTCAAAAAAGTCTTATCTCTGGAGGTACTTGATCTTTTCATATCACTCACAAAAAAAGCAGAAGTTGCAGCTGCATGCTATATGATTCAGGCCACACAGCCATATTCCTCTCAAGGCTCAAAATAATATGAAGTTCCAACAGCTTTTAGCTTAAATTATTTAATTCTATAGAAGTGAAGTTTCACAAAACATTCATAACAATAAATGGTATTTTATTTTATTTTTAATAAAATAAGTATATTTATTCTTAATTTGACAGGCAACTTTTTAACATAAAATGTTAAATAAATTACTGAAGACTAAACTCAAGGTAAGTTAAAGCAAATCTTTAGAAAATGTAAAGCAGAAATCAATAAAATACAGGCTCTTTTTTGGTTCCATATGAACTTTAAAGCAGTTTTTTCCAATTCTGTGAAGAAACTCATTGGTTGCTTGATGGGGATGGCATTGAATCTACAAATGACCATGGGCAGTATGGCCATCTTCACGATATTGATTCTTCCTATCCATGAGCATGGTATGTTCTTCCATTTGTTTGTGTCCTCTTTTATTTCACTGAGCAGTGGTTTGTAGTTCTCCTTG
>NW_012116644.1:2310861-2315423 GCF_000951035.1 Colobus angolensis palliatus
GGGGCCTATCACAGGGAGGGGGGAGGGGGGAGGGATTGCATTGAGAGTTATACCTGATGTAAATGACCAGTTGATGGGTGCTGATGAGTTGATGGGTGCAGCACACCAACATGGCACAAGTATACATATGTAAGAAACCTACACGTTATGCACATGTACCCTAGAACTTAAAGTATAAAAAAAAAAAAAAAGAAATCAATGAAATAGGAAAATAGGAAATAGAAGAGATAATGAATTACACTAAAGATCTGTTTTTTGGAAATCATCAAAATAGTCTTCATCTATGGTTTAATAATTACACTATTATTATAAAACCAGAAGACAAGTAAACAAAAACTTTGGTTAATTACAAGTGAAGAGAACTCCTATATGTCTTTAGTCATGTTAATTTATATGACCAGGAATGCATTTTATTTAAAATCAATAAGATGATAAGATGATCTTTATCAGTGAATTTGTTTAACATTGCTCTGAAGATCTTAGCCAGTATTTTGTGGATTATATGCTTATCTAAGTAGAAATCCAAAAATGCTTACAAATTTCTAAAATTAATCAATGTGCTTAACAGTGTATCTTAATAAATGGAGCTAGAAATGGAGCATTTCTACCCAAGATAACAATTAGCCCACATGTAATTAGATTTCATCGTTTAAAGAATAGCTCATTGACCTTCAAATAATTATATTACATGGTTTCATTCATTCTTCATAACAGAAAAAAATCTATATGGTATATAAAATGAATGACAAGAAAATTTAAGAACTATATATAAAATTGTAAAATTATACTCTAAGGCTTTAAAAAGTTCTGATCAAATTGAGAAATATTCCGTATTCACTGATAAGAAGAACACATACTATAAAAATCTGAAATTTTCTTAAATTGTATTATTGATTTAAAGAAATTCTGCCTTAATCTCATAAGTATTCTTTATATGATTTCACATGTTGATTCAAATATGTAAGTTATAAAGTAAAGGAAAATGCATAATCAATACTCTGTACTTATCACTATAGGCAATCATAAGGAAACAGTGTATATTTTGTACCAAATATAAAGGTATAATAACTAAAATAATTTAGAATTGCAACAGTGTTAAACAATTTAAAATAAAATGAAAGAGAGACCTCAAAGCCAGTTTCATTCTTATATTGAACTTTGACATGAGTTAAAGGTAGAACTGCAGGTCATAGGGGAAAGAAGAGACCCTTTAGTAAATTTAGCTTGTTTAATGAGTCAGCCATAAAAAATATAATAAAATATTTCAACATACATAAAATCAACTATAGATTTGTTAAGGTCTTACATACAAGCTCTTACAACAGCAAAATTTTTGACTTCTCTAGGGAAAATGCACACTTTTCTGACCTCGTGATAGGTAAGGATTTCTTTAAACACTATGTCTAAAGTGAAACATTGAATTATGATGGCACTGCTGTTAAGAACTTTAGTTAATCAAAAGAGATTTAAAAAATATAAAGACCTTG
Source organism: Colobus angolensis palliatus (assembly GCF_000951035.1). Lineage (NCBI taxonomy): Eukaryota > Metazoa > Chordata > Mammalia > Primates > Cercopithecidae > Colobus > Colobus angolensis. The sequence continues at coordinate 2,312,349 of NW_012116644.1, forward strand.
TGATGGTTAGCACTGAGTGTCAACTTGATTGGATTGAAAGATGCAAGGTATTATTCTTGGGTGTATCTGTGAGGGTGTTACCAAAGGAGATTAACATTTGAGTCAGTGGATTGAGAGAGGCAGACCCACCCTCATTCTGGGTGGGCACAATCTAGTCAGCTGCCACCATGACTAGGATGAAAAGAGGCAGAGGAGGCTACGCCCCGCGGTGGCTCAGGCCTGTAATCCCAGCACTTTGGGAGGCCGAGGTTGGTGGATCACGAGGTCAGGAGATTGAGACCATTCTGGCTAAAACGGTGAAACCCCCTCTCTAATAAAAATACAAAAAATTAGCCTGGCATGATGGTGGGTGCCTTGTAGTCCCAGCTACTGGGAGGCTGAGGTAGGAGAATGACCTGAACCTGGGAGGTGGAGCTTGAAGTGAGCCAAGATTGCACCACTGCACTCCAGCCTGGGCGACAGAGCAGACTCCATCTCAAAAAAAAAAAAAAAAAAAAAGAACAAACCAGGCAAAGGAACGTGGAAAGACTACACTCACTGTGTCTTCTGGCTTCCATCTTTCTCCTGCGCTGGATGCCTCCTGTCCTCAAACATAGGACTTTATGTTCTTCAGCTTTGGACTCTTGGACTTACACCAGTGGTTTGCCAGGGGTTCTTGGGCCTTTGGACACAGACTGAAGGCTGCACTGTCGGATTCACTACTTTTGATGTTTTCAGAGATGGACTGGCTCCCTGCTCCTTAGCTTGGAGGCGGCCTATTGTGGGACTTTGCCTTGTGAATCAATACTCCTTAAAAACTCCCTTTCATATATACATCTATCCTATTAGTTCCGTCCTTCCAGGGCACCCTGACTAATACAGACCTACAAACTGATATAAATTTAAAACAAATGTAAAAAATGCAAATAATTCATTTATTGATATATAAAAAATCTCTTAAATTAACAAAAGTATAAGGGAAAACACAAATTAAATACAAGAAGCTTAATTCACTCTATTAAAAACAAGGAGAAAGACCTTTCTTTCTTTTCTTAGAGAATTTGCTTTACACATTTTGTAATTGTAACTTCTTTCTCTACCTATTTGAAATGTAAGTAAATCTCAAGAATCTGAAAACCATCTCTTTGAAATGTAATGATCAAGGAAAGTGACCCTGTTTACCTGTTTCTGTAGGAGGGTAGGATCCTGCTATAGACTGAATGTTTTTGTTTCTGTCAAATTCAAATGTTGCAGCCTAATTATCAGTGTGATGGTATTTAAGTGTTGTACTTCTGGGACCTAATTAGGTCATGAGGGTGGAGCCATCATAAATGGGATTAATATCTTTAAAAGAAGAAAGATACTAGATTTTTTTCCTCTCTCTGTCTGTCCCTGTGTGTGTGTGTGCGTCTGTCTGTCTTTCTGTTGATCATGTAAGGAAATAGAAAATGCCTGCTGTGAACAGGGAAATGTGACCTCACAAGATCTGCCAGTGCTTCAATTTTAGACTTCCCAGCCTCTAGAGCTGTCAAAAATAAGTACTTGTTGTTTAAGCCATCCAGTGTATGGTATTCTGTTACGACAACCTGAACTAAGATGGAGACTAATTTCTAATCTAATTTAGCCTCAAACTGCAAAAACTATCTTCTGTAATAGAGTTATGAGAAGCTTGTTTTTCCTTTGGATAAAGCCAATTAGTTTGCACAGATGGTCACGTCAATTTTCATGTGAAGTTAGTATGAACTATGTCTGACACATGGTGTGGTCGAGTCCTCTGACTTAAGGACTAGTTATTACTTATTTGAGAACATGAATATAATCAGTTTTATCTGTTTGGCTACATAAAATTGTGAGGTCTTTTTTTTTTTTTTTTTTTTTGTCTTTGCGATCTCTTTAGTGAATTTTCTGTGATGCCCTTCACATTTTGGCTTAATGTTTATTCATTAATAAAATTGTTTTCCTTCTCTTGTACCTTTGTGGGGAGGTTGCATGGGTTGGAAATAAATTGTTTATAATTATATTCCTTCATCATTTCTGGTGATGTGGACTGATGTGTGACAGTTCCTAAACTGAGTTGACCATCTAAATATCTTTGGCTTTCCTAGTATCAAATAAGAGACCACAAATTTTACAATGTCTCTCCCTTCTAAGTCTCAGCCTTCTTTGTTTCTTTTTTCTTTTCTTTTCTTTTTTTTTAAACTAGCTAGATGAACCTCCCTTTCCAAATAGAATACTTTAATATTGAATAAGCTTGGGCAGTGAAGGCTCTACAATCCCATCAGGATTGTCATATGGTTGAAAAATAGGGAAAATCAGGAACGTTGCCTGTGGGCATTTCTCTTTGAAAGCTGAAATCTTACTGTCATATTTGGAATGAATATATAAAAATGCAGTTTTGTAATGGTCTAAAGATCATTCTTTTTATTTGGATAAATTAATGCTTTGACTTCTTGGAGAGTCCTCATCCACAGCAAATGAATTACTGGTGTTTATGAAATAAATATCATTTTAAAATTAATTTGGGTAGCTAGTGAAAAGACTGAGAAAAATAGAAGAGTGAAAATGCAATGCTTAGAGGCACTATCTCTTTCACAGAACCCTCCCTTTCCTTTGCCCCTCTTCCCTCTGCACCCTCTGCATTTATTTACCTCTCCTTGCCTCAATCTGACTCCAGGGAAGGTGGAGATGATGTTATTTTAGATGGTTGTTACCTTCACTTAGGAATTTTCCTGTAAAGAAGTACAAGGGCACAACTTCTTCATCTCATAAGGAATCATCTGCTGTGTTTGACCGCACAGATTTGTGTGTCTTTTGGCCTAGCCCTAAATTTACTTTCTATCTTAGCCTAGATTCCACATACAAGATTTCCTTATCCATACACCATGGAGGTAGGAACACAGACACGATTGAGATATATTATCAAGGGGAAAAAGGAGACCTTGGGCCAGGCGCGGTGGCTCAAGCCTGTAATCCCAGCACTTTGGGAGGCGGAGACAAGCAGATCATGAGGTCAGGAGATCGAGACCATCCTGGCTAACACAGTGAAACCCCGTCGCTACTAAAAAATACAAAAAATTAGCCGGGCGAGGTGGCGGG
>NW_012116644.1:2315473-2319060 GCF_000951035.1 Colobus angolensis palliatus
AACCCGGGAGGCGGAGCTTGCAGTGAGCTGAGATCTGGCCACTGCACTCCAGCCTGGGCGACAGAGCGTGACTCCGTCTCAAAAACAAAAACAAACGTTGGATAAAAGACTGTGACCCATATAAAGGCAACAAGTCACATGGAAAAAGGCAATAAAACAAGGTGCTGATGTGATGAAGGTAAACAGAGAGGAGAGAACAAAGTGCTCTATAATGCACACTTTTTCTCCTCTCAACTGTAGGAAAACCAGCCCTTCATTAGGAAGGAAACCATCACCAGCAAAACAGATGCTACTGAGAAGCAACTGATGACCTCAGGGTCATAACTGTCTTCCTTATCAGCTGATATCACTCATTTAGGGACTTATATTCACTGTGTCCCAAAAGTGTGCAGTATCCCGAAGTATGCTAACAGTTTAAAGTCCCCTCTCCCCCACACACAGTATATGCACTGGATACTGTGTGAAATTCTGCAACTAGGAGGCTTTGCTCTTGCAATGGTGCAAGTACACAAGGGTTCAGAAGACCACTCCATCAAAAGATAAGGTGGCTAAGGCAAGGCAACTAGTTTATGTAAACTCCCTCAACACTAAGGAAGATCTGAGGGCATTAGAAACCCACAGATCTTGGTTGTTAATGGAAGTACTTGAAGCCTTTCATCTAAAGTGATCTGAGATGAGTTACTGTCCTATAGTACTCAGAATACAGGTGAGTCCTCCACTGATTTCCATTTGCACTTTATTGAAGCTTTCTCAAAATTCGACCTGTACCCTGGGACAGACCTAAATCACTCAAATCTTAGTGCGTCCTCTGTGGCTGCTCTTTTGAGGACTCTTCAACTCTAAAATAAAGAAAGGTGATAGGATGCGAGGTTTACTCAAATCTTAACAGCAGCTACTCAGTTTGGGGACAATGTAGAATACAACAAAGAATTTGCTTATTTTTAACTCTCGCCATCCACCCCACTTAGCTCTTTGATCTATGACCAAAGAATATTTTCTGCCATATATTTCACAGTATTCACGACACAGAAAACAGTCTCTGGATTATTAAAACCCTCAACAAATAGTTAGTGAATTAATAAATGCCCATAGAGAGAATCAAGTCTTATATGATTTAATAATAGCAATATTAAGACATTTCGAAATATATTGAATACATTTTAAAAAATCTCTCAAGAAAGATCAATTCCTTTCACCACTTTAACTGATAAATAACAATGAAAATAAGTAAATAAGTTTTTCATTGTTAATATCAAAACAGAAAAATTGGAGAAAATCCACCAATACATGTAAGGCAAAAATTGGTCAGTTAATGAGAAAAATAAGTAATATATCAAAAAATATTATTTTAGTAAGACATTCACAAACAACCCCACTATTTTAATCAAAATTTTTTAAATAGAGATGGCTATAATATCGTAAGTGCTGAGGACAGTTTAAAAAACAGAAAAAAATTAAATATGCATAACTTTATACTAATCTTTGAAATTAACAATAAAATCATGTTTTCCAGGAAAATTATGTTGTCTCAAAATTGTTACAAGAATTCTTTGTTTGATTAAAAAATAACTATGGAAAGATCACCATGATGAGGTACTACAAAATGATAGCATGTAATGTATGTATAGACATGAGATTGAATCAAGGAACCTCTATTTACTATTTATGTGAATTTAATTTAATTAAGTTTAATAAGAAATATTGTAATAATAATGTCTGCTTCAGCATTGTTGAGAGTTGATGAGATAATGTGTGAAAGTATCTTGGTATATTTGGCACATAACAGACATCTATTTTATGACAGATCTTATTAAGGTCATTATTATCATCATAATATGCCAATGAATCACTTGTAATAAGAACATGAGACTCAACATTCAGTAGGTGATCTGTGATAATTTTTCAAGAAACATATATATCACTGTCATAAACAATTAATTTCTCTTTTATTGTGGAAATAAAATACTAATAAATCAAGTCTAATATCTAGCTAAAATTAAAATGTATGAAAATGGTATTCTTTTTTAATTTTAAAGGTGTAAGTAGGGCAGAAGAATGTTCTGAAATATTAATTTGTGTTTTGCTCTCCCTTTACTCACTTTCCTCCTTTCAAATAGGTAATAAAAATGTTGGTTTCCTTGCCCCAGGAGAGATTTGTTGTTGTTAGGCTAAATACTTGTAGCATGTGTACACCTAAGTTTCTAGTTTCTGATTTCTAAACATTTATGTTTCTGTAGTTATTTAGGTAATATAGAAGGTAAATAGGTAAATGACTTTAAGTTTGAAAAATAGGGTGAAGAGACTCCTTAAGAATCCAAATAGGCGGCAAAGCAAAAAGTACACCCTTGAGACACAGCAGGAAGGGAGTGAATAAACAGGGCAATACCTGAATGTTCCCCTTAGGCAACAGGAACTCGAGTTACATGACTACTACTATCAATAAAAATTTCCAGGCCCAAGTTTGGTTCATAAGCAGTAAAATCAAAAACTTCAAGAGTCCTTATAATCTGGGACAATTAGAATATAGACAACTATGATGGGCTGAAGAATGAAGGTACTTTCTGCTGTTTCTTAGCGTTGCTTAAGAGTCCTTGATTCTTGTGCAATCATTGGAGGGTGAAAGAACCTCAGTAGTGACGGAAATCAGTAGTCTTAACATGGTATCAGTGAGAGGTGAAGCCACAGGGCTTCTCCATTGGGTAGGGACTTGGAGAACTTTTCTGTCTAGCTAAAGGATTGTAGATGCAGCAAACAGTACTCTGTGTCTACCTAAAGGTTTGTAAACACACCAATCAGCATTCTGTAAAAATACACCAATCAATGCTCAGTGTCTAGCTAATCAGGTGGGGATCTGGAGAACGTTTCTAACTAAAGGATTGTAAATGCACCAATCAGCACTCTGTGTCTAGCTAAAGGATTGTAAATGCACCAATCAGCACTCTGTGTCTAGCTAAAGCTTTGTAAACACACCAATCAGCACTCTGTAAAACCAGACCAATCAGCACTCTGTAAAATTGACCAATCCACACTCTGTAAAATGGACTAATCAGCAGGATGTGGGTGGGGCCAAATAACGGACTAAAAGCTGGCTGCCGGAGCCCACCCTGGCAACCCACTCCGGTTACCTTCCAGGCAGTGGAAGTTTTGTTCTTTTGGTCTTAGCAGTAAATCTTGCTGCTGCTCACTCTCTGGGTCTGTACTACCTTTATGAGCTGTAACACTCACCCGGAAGGTCGGTAGCTTCACTCCTGAAGTCAGCGAGACCAAAAACCCACCAGGAGGAACGAATAACTCTGGACGTGCCACTTTTAACAGCTGTAACACTCACTGAGAAGGTCTGGGGCTTCACTCCTGAAGTCAGGAAGACCACAAACCCACCAGAAGGAAGAAACTCCGGACACATCTAAACATCTGAAGGAAAAAACTCCGGACACACCATCTTTAAGAACCGTAACACTCAGCGTGAGGGTCCACGGCTTCATTCTTGAAGTCAGCCAGACCAAGAATCCACTGGAAGGGACCAATTCCGGACACATCAGCATATAGGTTCCGAGCCATATTTAATATACTATATATATATATATATA
>NW_012116644.1:2319205-2329994 GCF_000951035.1 Colobus angolensis palliatus
AAAAAAAAAAAAAACACCAAATGTTGCAGGACACAAATTTGACAGTATTTAAAATTTCTTCTTGCTGCTCTTGCCATTTCATTCATCTTTGTTGGAAAAATAAATCAGGGCACTTCATTTCAATCCTCTTGTTTTATGCAGACAAGAAAATGAGAAGCCCAGCAGTTCAAGGGTGATTGACACTGCATGAGACATAAATTATATCAAGTTAGGGTAGAGATCACCTGGGCCACTGATGGTAACTTTTCCTGAGCCAGTATTAGGGATATTATGAACTATGGCCTTTGACGCCACTCCCTCCTTTTTCACAACATGTATGAAAATGCCTACACTTTAAAATGCTTAATTTAATTAAATACAATGATGGAAAAGGAAGAAAGAAAATAGGTGAAATATAAAATCCTCAAACTAACCTGAAATATATTGTACAACAGAGATGTCATACTGAAGGGCTGTTTGATTAGTACAGACATTTTGAGTTCAGGGATCCAGCAGCCCTGAGGTGTACAGTGAGACAGCTGCCAATTCCAAATCAGACACTTTCCTCTACTTGGCATCATGATCAGTAGAAGCCATTGCCAAGGCTCCAATTTCAATACATTCAATTTTTGTTGTTCTGTCCCTATAATTTGCATAAGGTGTGGCTCTCCTTGGTCTTCCCAGAACTCTTTGGTGCTCCATGAGGGAGGAACAACTGAAGTACCAGCTTTGACTTGGTTTAAGCATTGAAAAAACCTTGGGGTTCTCGACATAACTGCTTCTCAAAGCTGTTGATTTGTAGTATAAAAATTGATCCAAGTGGCTTGTTCTCCGTCTGTCCCATGGCTTGCTCTTGCTCCTCCAATTAGACAGTGTTAGTTAGCTGCTGCCAGTGCCTGACTTCCTCTGCTGTTTTCTCAGTAAGTGGAATTGTGTGCTGAATGTATTGCATCCAGTCAGTGTAGCCCCTCTGTATTTAATTAGAAAAACAACAAAAACATGTTCTGGTCTGTGCAATGTACTTATCCCTATTCTATTATATTTTATGCACAGATAGGGTATTCATAATTATTTTAGTAATTTCAAAGCACATATGGATGTTATGCCTGGGGCAGAAGAGGAATGAATGAGTGATCTTTGCACAGAAATTTCTGTTGTAATTATTCTTATCAACAAACATAATTGTTTAAAATAATGTTTTGGCCAAGTGATCTCTGATGACCTTATTCAGGTATATAGCATCCTTTAGCTAAGTAGTATGAGCTCCAGAACAGTTTATCAACAGTTTTTATTTCTACCTGTATGTTCTAGTCTTCATTAACACTTTGTATACATTTAATGAATGTTGAATTGTTGAATGAGTGCATGAATTTGTCAATAAACTTATGAAGTATAGAACTGTAAGAGCTGTAAAATGAGAAGTGGTATGAAAGTATTTTAAAGAAAGATAACTATTAAATTTGATGTCACTTTAAGTGTTACTTAAGTGATAAAGAAAATGATAATACAAAAGCAAGTAACAAAGATTTCAGATAACTTTGAGGCATAGTTTTTCCCGTGTAAATCACTTTAACATGTTAAGTAGTTAAACTTATATATCATTTATTTTATGTAAAATGAGGTGAAAAAATACATGCACGACATTCATTGTCAACAGTTTACACTGTTTCTGAAAGTCCATGCTGGAAATCATTAATTCTGATGTCTATTAACAACTGCATTTCAAGAGAGTGTAGCTATTGTACTGCGAGTGCAAACCTGAGTCAGCATCTTCCAGTTCTGACTGATATTTTTTTTTTTCTCCTGTCTGTGTTTTTCTTCTCTCCTTGGGATAGTCAAGAGATACATACACTTCACATTAGCTGAAAAGGAGTAATGGATTTCTTAGTATCTGAGCTCAGCAACAAAGAAGTCTGCAATTACAGCAAAAACAAAAAGGAAGAAAAAAAAAAAAGCTTGCCCCAGTTTCTCTTAGAAGCATGTTCCTTTTTTCATGAAAGGAGACAGATGAAGTACAATCTCTATATGCAGTCTCTGGAGGGAGAAATGTAAGTCTGGTAGATACAACAAACCAATGAGAAAGTCAGTGGGAGAAATTGGAATCATAAGAATTGTGTTGAAGACCTAAGTATTGACTAGTTGTTTATGTTGGACCACATTTTAATTTCACAGAATTGATTTTATAAAGAGAAAGTTATAACAGAATTATATTTTATCTTCTTTAATTTTTGCTCTCATCTGTGCTTTTTTTTCTACAGAATATTTGAAGCAGTGATACACAAAAACGAATAAAAGATACAAACACTGATACATATGTTAGTCTTCTAATTAGAATGGTTGGCTTATAAAATATGTGGCATAGTTATTCCCAGTAGATAAGATTTTATGAAAACTTTATCAGTGGAGGTATGTTCAGTAAGCAGTAATAATTGTTATTTAGTGTATAATATTTTTCTTAAATTTAGCAATGTATTATAAAATATGCAAAATTATGATTATTTTATTTTAAAGTCAATTTTAAAATAAAATTTAGGCTTGAAGTTTTGTATTCAGTGAGTACAATTCTGTCTGAGGTGCATTCTTATTACTTCCATCCTACATAAGGTAATCTTGCACCATGGCTGTTCTGACTGCCGTGGAATAGTAGCTAGCTGCCAAGATGACACCCAGTAATTCCTGCTTCTTACTATTCACACCCTTATGAAGTACCTTCAAAATCACCAGGATTGGATTGTGACCAGTAGAATACAACAAAAATGATGGCATTCCAGTTTCAAGATTAAGTTATAACAAACAGTATATCTTCTTGCTCACTCATGTTTATTTTCTTTGAAACCACTCACTCTGGGGAAAACCAAATATGAGCAGCAACCCCTATGGAGAGGAATTGAAACCTCCAGCCGACAGTCATGTGAATAAACTTGGAAGTGGAGCCTGAGCCTCAGACAAGTCTTCAGAAACTGCAGCTCTTGCTGGCAGCTTGTCTTAACCAACTTCATGACAGACCCTGAATCAAGAGCCACATGATAGAGGTGCATTACAATTTTCTGAGGCCCTAGGGACATCTATTTCTTTTAATTTGGTTTTTGTGGGCCCTTTCTCTCTTTCTTTCTCTATCACACATACACATATATACATATATATGTATGTATGTATATCAAAAAACAGATTATATGTATATGTGTGTATATATGTATGTGTATGTATATGTGTATATGTGTACATGTATCACATATCTGAATGGGGCAGAGAAGGAACAAGTGAAAGAATGAGAGATCCTTCCACAAAAGTATGTCTTACACTTACTATATCAACCTACATAATTGGTATAACATTTTAGCTCTACATAATTATTGCATTGTTATAAAATGATTATATTGATACTATATTTAAACACATTTTTTGACCTAAATATTTGTTCTTTTGATTTTAAGAGAAATTAAAGCATTTTATGTGTCTTAAAAGTGTTATTGTGATCCCTAAACCCACTGCATATTAGTGAATAAATCTATGCTGCCTAATCCAGAACCACCACCTAAGCTGCTTCCTGATTCTGGACCCTTGGATTACATGAGAAAACAAAAGGTTGTGGATTGTTTGAGATCATTGTTTTTATAGAGCAACTAGTAGAACTGGGCTTTGTGTTTTCCATTTTGCATTTAAATAACAGCAACTGAGTTTTCTGATCAATTCTAAAATAGGAGGAATAAATAGATTGAAGACGAAACCATGAATTCATTATGCAGATTTTTATTTTAAGTGTTTTTTTTTTTTTTTTTTTGAGACAGTCTTGCTCTGTTGCCCAGGGTGGAGTGCAGTGGTGTGATATCGGCTCACTGCAACCTCCACTTCCTGGGTTCAAGCAATTCTCTGCCTCAGCTTCCTGAGTAGCTGGGACTACAGGCACCTGCCACTACACCCAGCTAAGTTTTGTATTTTTAGTAGAGATCAGGTTTCGCCACTTTGGCCAGGATGGTCTTGATCTCTTGATCTTGTGATCCACCGGCCTTGTCCTCCTGAAGTTCTGGGATTACAGGCGTGAGCCACCGCGCCCCGCCAGGATATTTTCTTTTCCTATAGAAACACTACTTAAAAAGCTTAATTTGTAAACTCCATAAACCTTTGGTGGTAGGTTTTTGAAACCAGGGCATTTGCTAAATTTTACTGCTACAATGTCAAGTTTTGGAGCTCTTCTATAAAAAAATTTATCACTCTGAATTGTGTCAACTTTCAAGAAAATTCAATCTGAGAAGGGGTCATATCTACAGCTTTGGAGCCAAATCTAGACTGCTGCCAGTTTTTGTAAATAACATTTATTGCATAATAACATACCCATTCACTTTGGTCTTATATATGGCTATTTTAACTGTATGACAAAGGAAGTGAGTAAATGGGACAGACACTTTAATGACCTACAGAGTCTAAGTGCAGGCATATGTCATTTTATTACTTTTGGTTTATTGTACTTTGCAGATACTGTATTTTTTCACAAATTCAATGTTTGTGGGAACCCTGAATTAAAATCAACCTTTGGGTACCATTTTTTTCCAATAGCATTACTCACTTCACTTCTCTGTGTCAAATTTGATCATTCTCACAATATTTCAAACTTTTTAAAATCATATCTGCTATAGTGATCTATGATCGGTGATCTTTGATGTTACTACTGCAATTGTTTTGTGGTGCCACAAACATGCTCATAGAAACAGTGAACTTATTAAGGGTGTGTTTTCCAACTCCCCTACCAATCAGCTTTCCCCCCTTATTTTTGGGATACAATAATACTGTAATTGAGCCCATTAAAAACCCTGCAATGGCGTCTAAGTAAAATGAAGAGGTGCATACCTCTCACATTAAATCAAAAGCTAGAAGTGATTTTGCCTAAAGAGAAAGCCATCTAGAAAGCTGAGATAGGTTAGAAAGTAGGCTTCTTAGGCCAAATATTTAGCCAAGTTAGGAATGTAAAGAGAAAGTTCTTGAGGGAAATTAAAAGTGCTACTCCAGTGAACACACAAATGATAAGAAACTGAAACTGCTTTACTGCTGATACATAGACAGTTTTAGTAGTCTGGATAGAAAATCACACGAGTCACAACCTTCCCTTAAGTCAAAGACTAATCTGGATTAAAACCCTTAGTCTCTTCAATTTTACAACAGCTGAGAGAGGCGAGGAAGCTGCAGAAGAAGAGTCTGAAGCTCGCAGAGGTTATGACGTTTAAGTAAGGAGGTTGTCTCTATAACATAAAAGTGCAAGGTTAAGCATCTGGTACTGATGTAGAAGCTGCAACAAGTTATCCAGAAGATCTAGCTAAGATCATTGTTAATGGTGGCTAAACTAATTGACAGATATTCCATGTACATGAATCAGCCTTCTGTTGAAAGAAAATACCATCTAGGACTTTCAAAGCTAGAGAAGAGAAGTCAATGCCTGGATTCAAAAATTCAAAGAGCAGATTGACTATCTTATTAGGGGCTAATGCAACTGGTGACTTTAAGTTGAAACCAATGTTCATTTGCATTTCCAAAAATCACAGGGCCCTTAAGAGTTAGGCTAAATCTACTCTGCCTGTGCTCTATAAATGAAAGGACAAAGCCTGGATGTTAGTGTATCTGTTTATAGCATGTGTTACTGAGTATTTTAAGCTCACTGTTGAGACCCAGTGCTCAGAGAAAAAAAAATATTTTCAAAATATTATGGCTCATTGGTAATACATCTTTTTCACCTAAGAGTTCTAATGGAGATGAACCAGGAGATTAAGGTTGTTTTCATGCCTATTAACCAAACATCCGTTCTACAGCCCATGGATCAAGGGGTAATTTCCATTTTCAAGCCTTACTATGTAAAAACTACATTTTATGACTGTGGGTACCATAGATAGTAATTATTCTGATGGATCTGGGGAAAATAAATTGAAAAGCTTTGGAAAAGAGTTGCTGTTTTAGATGCCACAGAAAAACATTCATGGCCTGGGTGCAGTGGCTCACACCTATAATCAAAATACTTTGGGAGGTTGTGATAGAAAGATTGCTTGAGACCAAGGGTTCAAGACCAGCCTGGACAACATAGTGAGACCCCATTTGCATAAAAAATTAAAACATTAACTTGGCATAATATTGTGTGCCTGTAGTCACAGCAACTTTGGAGGCTGAGGCAGGAGGATTTTTTGAGCCCAGGAGATTGAGGTTGCAGTGAGCCATGAAACCCTGTTAAAAAAAGAAAAAAAAAAGAGAAAAAAAAAGAAAATGTGATTCCTGGGAGGTCAAAATATTGACATTAACAATATTTAAAAAAAAAAAAAAAACTTGATTCCAACCCTCCTGGACAACTTTGAGGTGCTCAAGACTTCAGTGGAGAATGTAAATAAGATGTGATAAAAACAGATAGATAATTAGAATTAGAAGTGGGGCCAGAAGATGTGACTGAATTGCTTCAATCTCATGATATAGTTTTAATGGATGAGGAATTGGTTCTTAAGGATGAGCAAAAAAAGGTTTTTTTTTTTTTTTTGAGATGGAATTTACTCCTAGTGAAAATGCTGTTAACATGGTTGAAATGTCAAAAATTTTAGAGTATTACATAATACTGTAAACCTGCAGTGGCAGGATTTGAAAGAATTGACTCCAATTTTGGAAGAACTTCTGCTATAGAAAAATGCTATAAAACAGCATTTTGTGGTTAAATAAATCTTCAGTGAAAAAGAGTCAATTGATGCAGAAAATTTCATTGTTGTCTCATTTTGAGAAATTGCCACAGCTACCCTAACCCTCAGCAACCACCGTCCTGATCAATCAGCAGCCATCAACATGAACACCATACTCTCTACCAGGTAAAAGATTACAACTCATTGAAGCCTCTAAAAATTGCTAGCATTTATTTAAGCAACAAAGTATTTTTAATTGAGCTTTGTATGTTATTTTTTAGAAATATTTCACATTTTATAAGCTACAATATAATTTAAACATCAATTTGTATATACTGTGAAACCAAAAACAATTGTGTGATTAGCTTTATTGTGATCTTCCCTTTATTGCCTTGGTCTAGAACTGAACCTGCAAAATCTCTGAGGTATGCCTGTAGTTATTATCTGGCCCTTCTCAAAAAAAAAAAATAGTTTATAGGCCCTTAGAGTTAGCAATGTCTAATAATTCTGTAGTAAATTTAATGTATTAGTGTTGAAATCATACAAATAAGACAATGCATGAGGAATTCCATGGAGTCTCATTTTAATAAAATTAATATGTGGTACATTTTTTCTTTCTGTCATCCAGAACTAATAACTAATAATTTGAAAGAGTAATGACATTCATCTGTGCCTTTAATAATTCCCAGGTACTATTGTATTGTAACTTTTGTAACATTTTCATCTTATTCTTGTTCTTTTGTTTGTTTGTTTCATTTTGGAATACGTGAAGGCCTAAGTTATAATAGAACTTTCATGACTGTGAAAGCCCTCAGAAGGCATTATTTTAACTTAATTATTTTCACTCTGAAGAGTTAGTTCTTCAAATGTTTAAATGTTGGCCTTCATAGGTAAATACATTAGAGTTTGTTGAATTGTTTGATATGTAGCATAAAAAATAATTTAACATTTCCTTAGCAAAAACTTTGGTTTTGAAACTTATTGATATCATCCTTATAAACTAAACTGGTATGCATCTATTTATTCTACAAAATTTAAACTCTCATTTCTTACAACTATGGAACAGTTTGACTGAAGGCATTTAAAAAAATGAGGTTTCTTTCTCCAGTATGATATGAATTAATTGGAAAGTAATTTAATGTTACAAATGTTTATAGCTGCAATAGAAACATCGCAAATTCTGTCATAAAATATGACAGCACTTATTGTTTATTTAAGAGGTAGAGAGACATGCAATTCAGAACTATAAAACAGCTCAAATATGTCATCAGGGACTCCAGCTGTTTTCAACTTTCTGCTCTTGTCATCTCAGTGTGTTGCCTTTCGTCTTTATACCAGTTGCAAATGGCTACCGCAGCTCAATATATAATCTATTATCATTAGCATCCTAAACAAAAAGAAGCAGGGGACAATCTTTCTATTGTTGTGGTTGTTGTACTGTTTCTGTATTTTTTAAATAATGAAACTCTCCCAGAATGTTTTCAGCATGCTTTTATTTCTTTTTATGTTTTATTTTATTTATTTATTTATTTATTTATTAAATTTTAGATTCTAGGGTACAAGTACATCCTTGTTACATGGTTATATTGGGTAATGGTGGGGATTGGGCTTCTAGGGAATTCAGCACACTAATATTGAACATTGTACCCAAAAAATAATGGTTCAATCCTCCCCCCTCCTCTCACTCCTCCTTTTGGAGTCAGCATTGTCAATTACCTCTATCTTTGTACCCATGTGTACCCATTAGTTCACTCCCATTTATAAGAGTAAGAACCTACAGTATTTGATTTTCTTTTTCTGAGTTAATTCATTTAGGAAACTGAACTCCAGCTCCATCCATGTTTCTGTAAAGACTTGATTTCATCTTTTTTATGGTTGTATAATATTCCATTGTGTATAAATACCACATTTTCTGTATTCAATCAACCATGGATGGACATATAGATTGGTTTCACTAGATTTGAGTAACATGGCAGCCTCTACTTTACAAAGGCTGGTCAAAGACATATCTGGTAAAAGGGAATACAATTAACATGACTGGCTTTAACTGATAATGGTTATTTTTGGGATTTGGGTAATTTGTTGCCCTAAACAGAGTTGGGTTTTACTTGTAAGAAAGAAGATGTGGGGTGGAAGCAGAGGTGTAGATAGCTACAGGCTAGTCAGTACACTGTGTCTGTAACACAAATAGAATAAAAACACATTCCATCTGTACTTGCTTTGGAGCTTTTTACTGAATATTATAATCTTTAGTGATGTTTAGGATTACAAAACTCAGGAAGACATTTGCAGCAATTGAGCATTCTCAGACATTACATTTTTAAATATTTCATACAATTCTCTTTCAAGATCCTTAGTGGACTATAAAATTAATACATAGAGTATACATTATTGCTTAGTTGTGATTTTAAAAAGCAAATACATTCTTAAACTAATAATTTTTCAAATACTTTGACTAAATGGAAAAAGCTGACATCTAAAAATAAGTATTAACTATGATTTTCTATATTAAATATGAATTTTGAAGTTAAGTGAGAGAGGATAAGTCCTGGGATTTTTTAGACTATTTTTTCTCTGTTGCTAAATAAATTTAGTCAGCAATACTGACTGTGCTAGCAGATAAAGTAATTAATATTTCTTCTAAATATAATGTTGACATTTTATCACATTTCAAATAGCATCACATTTTGGCTTAAAGCCCAGATGTTTCTTAAGATTTTAGTCAATAAAATCAGTTTAAAATTGTGATGAAGGGCGGAGGGTAAAAGTGTTATCAAAATGCTTTTGATATTATACCTTTGTAAATTGGCTGATAAATATATTATCTACACTTATTTATAGTACTGTGATGAATTTGAAATTGCTTAATCATGACTATTAATAATAAGAAAACATAACTTCTAAGGAAAAAATGTTTAAACCCAGTTGATAGTAATAGAACTCCTAAGTTTTCTAACTTTGCACTGCACAGATAAGCTCTGAAGCTTCTACAAATGACCACATTATGAAATATAACAGAAGCATTTTTTATTGTATCTCCAGTACCTAAATCTTTCTGTAAGAGTGTTAAAAAGACAGAGTGTGATATAAATATATCTTAGAAAGTTGCCACAAAATACAAAACACCCAAGGATGTAAAAGAAAGCATAAATGTTTAGCTGTCAGCTACTCACAAGGTGAATCAGAACTACAAATAATAGAATATTCCCTCCCAGTCTATCTATGTTACATTTCTCACTCTCTTTGTCTCTTTTCTACTTACCCTAAAAAACAGGAGCATCTGGCCTGGAGCGGTGGCTCACGCCTGTAATCCCAGCACTTTGGGAGGCCGAGGAGAGAGGATCATGAGGTCAGGAGATGAAGACCATCCTGGCGAACACGGGGAAACTCCTTCTCCACTGAAAATACAAAAAAATTAGCCGGGCGTGGTGGCGGGCCCCTGTAGTCCCAGCTTCTAGGGAGACTGAGGCAGGAGAATGGCGTTAACCTGGGAGGCAGCAGAGCTTGCAGTGAGCGGAGATCGCGTCACTGCACTCCAGACTGGGCGACAGAGCGAGACTCTGTCTCCCCCCCCCCAAAAAAAAAGAGAATCTTAATCTGAAGTTACATAAAAAATATAAGATTTTTTTAATGTTCATTGTTCAACTATGAACAGCTTAGATACAGCTTAGATCACAACACCCAAATCCTTTCAAATAATGGAATAGTCATCCCTTCAAAAGTGGCTACAAATAAGCCCAGACAATGAATACTACAAATACCTAACCCTTCAGTGACTGGACACTGAACGTCTATTAGCATTAACAACCTCCAGAAAAACATGTCCTCACAAAATGAATTAAATAAGGCACCAGGAGCTGATCCTAGAAACACAGAGATACGTGACCTTTCAGAGAATTCAAAATAGCTGTATTAAGGAAACTCAAAGAAATTCAAGGAGCTGGGTGTAGTAGTTCACACCTGTATTCCCAGCACTTTGGGAGACAGAGGCAGGCAGATCACCTGAGGTCAGGAGTTCAAGACCAGCCTGGCCAACATGGTGAAACCCCGTCTGTACTAAAAATACAGAAAATTTGCTGAGCATGGTAACAGGTGCCTGTAATCCCAGCTACTCAGGAGGCTCAGGCAGAAGAATCATTTGAACCTGGGAGGTGGAGGTTGCAGTGAGC
>NW_012116644.1:2330084-2336794 GCF_000951035.1 Colobus angolensis palliatus
AAGAAAGAAAGAAAGAAGAAAGAAAGAAAGAAAGAAAGAAAGAAAGAAAGAAAGAAAGAAAGAAAGAAAGAAAGAAAGAAAAGAAAGAAGGAAGGAAGGAAGGAAGGAAGGAAGGAAGGAAGGAAGGAAGGAAGAAGGAAGAAAGAAAGTTCAGGATAACACAGAAAATGAATTCAGAATTCTAACAGAAAAAGAATTGAACAAGGAGTTTAAAATAAATAAAAATAATTAAGCAAAAATTCTGGAGCTGAAAAATGCAATTGGCATATTGAATAATGCCTCAGAGTCTTTTAATAGCAGAATTGATAAAGCAGAAGAAAGCATTGGTGAGCTTCACAACAGGCTAATTAAAAACACAAGGTCAGAAAAGACAACAGAAAAATAATAAAAACAATAAAGCATGCCTAAGGGAGCTAGAAAATAGCCTCAAATGGGCAAATCTAAGTGTTATTGGGCTTAAGGAGGAGGTAGAGAAAGAGATAGGGGTTTTATTCAAAGTGAAAATAAAAGAACCTTCCAAACCTAGAGAAAGATATCAATATCCAAATACAAGAAGGTTATAGAACACTAATCAGATTTAACCCAGAGAAAACAATATCAAGGCATTTAATAATCAAACTCTCAAAAGTCAGAGATAAGGAAAGGATTCTAAAATCAGCAAGTGAAAAGGAACAAATAACATACAATGGAACTTCAATACATCTGACAGCAGACTTTACTGGAAACCTTACAAGCCAACAGAGACTGGCATGACATATTTAAAGTAGTGAAGGGAAAAAAAAAGAAAAAACTTTTACCCTAGAATAGTATACCCTGCTAAAATATGTAAACATAAAGAAGACAAATAAAAACTGAAGAATTTATTAATATCAGAGTTGTCCAACAAGAAATGCTATGGAAAATACTTCAGTCAGAAAAAAAGAACGTTATTGAGCAATAAATGATCACCTAGAGGTACAACACTCACTAGTAACAGTAAGTACACAAATAAAACAGAGTATTATGACAGTAACTGTGGTGTATAAACTACTCTTATCCTAAGTAGAAAGACTAAATGATTAACCAATAAAAAATAACAACTTCTCAAGACACAGTAAGTACAATAAGATTAACTAGAAACAACCAAAAGTTAAAAAGTAAAGGGAGATGAAGTTAAGGTATGTAGTTTTAATTAGTTTTCTTTTTGCTTGTTTGTTTATGCAAATGGTGTTCTGGTTATCAGATTAAAATAATGGGTTATAAGATAGTATTTGCAAACCTCATGGAAACTTCAAACTGAAACACATGCAATGGATACGCAAAACATATGAAGCAAGAAACTAAGTCATATTTTTAGAGAAAATCATCTTCACTAAGAAAAGACAGGAAGGAAAGAAAAAAGAAAGAGAAGACTACAAAACTACCAGAAAACAAATAACACAATGAGAGGAGTAAGTCCTTACTTAACAATAATAACATTGAATATAAATGAACTAAAGTCTCCAGTCAAAAGACCTAGAGTGGCTGAATGGATTAAAAAAAAAAAAAAATCCATCAGTCTGTTGCCTACAAGAAACATACTTCACCTATAAAGACACACATAGACGAAAAATAAAGGCATGGCAAGAGATATTTCATACCAATGTAAGAAAAGCAGAAGTGGCTGTACATATATCAGACAAAATTTATTTCAGGACAAAAATTATAAGAAGACACAAAGAAGATCACTATATAATGATGGAGTGGTCAGTTCATCAAGAGGACATAAAAATTTTAAACATATATGCACTCAACACTGGAGCACCCAGATATATAAAGGAAATATTATCCAAACTAAAGAGAGAGATACACTTCAGTGTAGTAATAGCTAGAAACTTCAACATCCCACTTTCAGCATCGGACAGATCGTCTAGACAGAAAATGAACAAACATCAGACTCAATCTGCACCAAATGGATCTAATAAATATTTACAGAAGAATTTATCCAAAGGCTGCCAGATGCACATTCTTGTCCTCAGCACATAGATCATTCTCAACAACAGAGCATACATTAGGTCACAAAACAAGTCTTAAAATATTCAGAAACACTGAAATAATATCAGGTGTCTTCTCTGACCACAATGGAATAAAACTAGAAATTAATAACAGGCTACATTTTGGAAGTAACTCAAATACAAGGAAAGTACACAATATGATCCTGAATGACAAGTAGGGCAGTAAAAAAATTAAAAAGAAATTTGAAAATTGTATCGAGACAAATGATAATGGAAGCACAACATATTAAAACCTATAGGATACTGCAAAAAATTACTCAGAAGGAAGTTTACAAGTACCTATATCAAAAAAGAGAAAAAAAAATCAAATAAAAACTCTAACCATGCATCTTAAAGAACTATAAAAGCAAGAGCAAATCAAACTCAAGATCAGTAGAACAAAAAATAATAATCAGGGTAAAAATAAATGAAATTGAAATGAAAAAACAAGCAAACAATGAGACCAATGAAACAAAAGTTGTTTTTCTGAAAACTTAAACAAAATTGACAAACCCTTATCCAGACCAAGAAAAAAAGAGAAAACCCAAATAAAATCAGAAATGAGAAAGAGACATTATAACTGATACTGTAGAAATTGAAAGGATTATTAGTGGCTACTGTGAGTAAATAAATACCAATAAATTGGAAAATCTAGAAGAAATAGAAACATTCGTAGAGTCATACAACCTACCAAGATTGAATCAGGAAGAAATCCAAAACCTGAACAGGTCAGTAACACATAACAAGACCAAAATGATAATAAAAAGTCTCTCATTAAAAAAAAAAAAAAAAAGCTCAGGACCCAATGGTTTCTCTTCTGAATTTTACCACACATTTAAAAAAGTACTAATAGCATTGCTACTCAAACTATTGCAAAAAATAGAGGAGAAGGGGGTACTTCCAAACTCATTCTACAAGACCGATATTTCTGGGATACCAAGAAAAGACAAAGTCACACACAAAAAGGAAACTGTAGGCCAATATCTCTGATATTGATGCAAAAATCCTGAAAAAATACTAGCCAACCAAATTCAACAATTACATTAGAAAGATCACTTATTATGCCCAAGTGGGATTTGTGTATGTTGAATCAACCTTGGTTCAACATACACAAATTAATTAAGGTGGTATATCATATTGACAGAATGAAGGATAAAAGCTATATGATTATTTCAATTTATGCTGAAAATAAATATTTCATAAAATTCAACATCTGTTCATGATCAAAACCCTCAAAAAACTGGGAATAGAAACAATATACCTCAACATAATACAAGCCAATATATGACAAACCCACAGCTAGTTTCATACTGAATGGGGAAAAACATAAACCTTCCCTTTAATATCTGAAATACAAGAAGGATGCCCACTGTCACCACTATTATATAATATGATATTGAAAGACCTAGCTAGAGCAATCAGGTAAGACACAGAAATAAAGAGCATCCAAATTGAACAGCAAGAAGTCAAATTATCCTTGTTTGCTGATTATATAATCTTATATTTGGAAAACCCTAAAGACTTCACAAGAAAACTATTAAAACTGATAAACAAATTCAATAATGTTTCAGAATGCAAAATACACATGCAAAATCAGTAGCATATATCAGTATCAGTATATACCGACAGTGAACAATGTGAAAAAGTTAATAATCTCATTTACAATAGCCACAAATAAAGTTAAACACCCAGGCATTAACCAAAGAAGTAAGACTTCCACAATGAAAACTATAAAACTCTGATGAAGAAAATTGAAGAGAACACCAGGAAATGGAAAAATATTCCATGTTCATGGATTGAAAGAATCAATATTTTTAAATTGTTCATACAACTTGAAGCAATCTATAGATTCCATGCAATACCTAAAATAATACCAATAACACTCTTCACAGAAACAGAAAAAAAAAAATGCTAAAACTTATATACAACCACAGAAGATTGAGAATAGCCAAAGCTATGCTAAGCAAAAAGAACAAAAGTGGAAGAATCACTTTACCTGACTTCCAATTATATTAAAAAGCTATAATAATCAAAATAGCAAGGTACTGCCATAAAAACAGGCACATAGACCAATGGAATAGAATAATGAACCCAGAAACAAATCTACACACCTATACTGAACTCATTTTTGACAAAGGTGCCAAGAGCATACATTGGAGAAAAGGTAGTGTCTTCAATAAATGGTGCTGGGAAAACAGGATATCCACATGCAAAAGAAACTAGACCCCTATCTCTTACCATATACAAAAATAAAATCAAAAGAAATTAAAGAATTACATATAAAACCTCAAACTATGAAACTCCCACAAGAAAATATTAAGAAAAATTCCCAGGACCAGTCTTTAGAAAGACTTTTTGAGCAATACCCCACAAGCACAGACAACTGAAGCAAATGTGGAAAAATGGGATCACATCAACTGAAAAAGCTTCTGAACAGCAAAGGATACCATCAACAAAAATAAGAGACAACCCAAAGAATAGGAGAAAACATTTACAAACTGGCTGTCTGACAAGAGATTAATAACCAAATTGTATAAGGTGCTCAAACAACACTACCGGAAAAATCCTAACAATCTAATCAAAAAAGGGGAAAAGATTTGTATGGACATTTCTCAAAAGAAGACAAATGACAAAGAGGCATATGAAAGTGCTCAACATCGTTGATTATCAGGGAAATGCAAAACAAAACTACAATGAGATATCATCTCACCCCAGTTAAAATGGCTTATATCCTAAAGACAGGCAATAACAAATTCCAGCAAGGATGTGCAGAAAAGAGAAATCTTGTACACTGTTGATGGGAATGCAATTTGATACAATCACTTTGGAGAACAGTTTGGAGGTTCCTTAAAAAACTACAAATATAACTACTATGTGACCCCACAATCCCATTGTAGGTATATGCCTCAAAGAAAGGAAATCAGTATATTAAAGAGATATCTGCACTCCTATATTTGTTGCAGCACTGTTTACAACATAGCTAAGGTTTGGAAGCAACCTAAGTGCTATCAACAGATGAATGCATAAAGAAATATGATATAGGACCCCGAGCAAGATAGTCGAATAGGAACAGCTCCAGTCTCCAGCTCCCAGGGTGAGCGACACAAAAGAAGGGTGATTTCTGCATTTTCAACTGAGGTACTGGGTTCATCTCACTGGGGAGTGCCAGACAATTGGTGCTGGTCAGCTGCTGCAGCCTGACCAGCGAGAGCTGAAGCAGGGCGAGGCATCGCCTCACCTGGGAAGCGCTGTTACAGCCCGACCAGCGAGAGCTGAAGCAGGGCGAGGCATCGCCTCACCTGGGAAGCGCAAGGGGGAAGGGAATTCCTTTTCCTAGCCAGGGGAACTGAGAAACACAACACCTAGAAAATCGGGTAACTCCCACCCTAATACTGCGCTTTACCAAGGGTCTTAGCAAACGGCACACCAGGAGATTATATCCCACACCTGGCTGGGAAGGTCTCATGCCAATGGAGCCTCCCTCATTGCTAGCACAGCAGTCTGCGATCTAACTGCAAGGCAGCAGGGAGGCAGGGGGAGGAGCGCTCACCATTGCTGAGGCTTAAGTAAGCAGTGAGTCTGGGGGAGGGGCACCCGCCATTGCTGAGGCTTAAGTAAGTAAACAAAGCCACGAGAAGCTCGAACTGGGTGGAGCCCACAGCAGCTCAAGGAGGCCTGCCTGTCTCTGTAGACTCCACCTCTGGGGACAGCACACAGCTAAACAAAAAGCAGCAGAAACCTCTGCATATGCAAATGACCCTGACAGCTTTGAAGAGAGCAGTGAATCTCCAAACATGGAAGTTGAGATCTGAGAATGGACAGACACCCTGCTCAAGTGGGTCCCTGACCCCTGAGTAGCCTAACTGGGAGACATCCCCCACTAGGGGCAGACCGACACCGCACACCTCACACGGCAGGGTACACCCCTCACACGAAGCTTCCAGAGCAAGAAACAGACAGGAACATTCGCTGTTTGCCAATATTCTATCTTCTGCAGCCTCCGCTGCTGATACCCCGGCAAACGGGGTCCGGAGTGGACCTCAAGCAATCTCCAACAGACCCACAGCTGAGGGTCCTGAATGTTATAAGGAAAACTAACAAACAGGAAGGACACCCACACCAAAACCCCATCAGTATGTCACCATCATCAAAGACCAGAGGCAGATAAAACCACAAAGATGGGGAAAAAGCAGGGCAGAAAAGCTGGAAATTCAAAAAATAAGAGCGCATCTCCCCCTCAAAAGGAACGCAGCTCATTGCCAGCAATAGATCAAAGCTGGATGGAGAATGACTTTGATGAGTTGAGAGAAGAAGGCTTCAGTCCATCAAACTTCTCAGAGCGAAAAGAGGAATTACGTACCCAGTGCAAAGAAATTAAAATCTTGAAAAAAGAATGAAAGAATGGATAACTAGAATAATCAATGCAGAGAAGGCCATAAATGAACTGACAGAGATAAAAACCATGACACGAGAAATACGTGACAAATGCACAAGCTTCAGTAAACAACTCGACCAACTGGAAGAAAGTGTATCAGCGATTGAGGATGAAATGAATGAAATGAAGTGAGAAGAGAAGTCTAAAGAAAAAAGAGGAAAAAGAAAGGAACAAAGCCTTCAAGAAGTATGGGATTATGTGAAAAGACCAAATCTACGTCTGATTGGGGTGCCTGAAAGTGAGGGGGAGAATGGAACCAAGTT
>NW_012116644.1:2336844-2337252 GCF_000951035.1 Colobus angolensis palliatus
AAAAGACCAAATCTACGTCTGATTGGGGTGCCTGAAAGTGAGGGGGAGAATGGAACCAAGTTGGAAAATACTCTTCAGGATATCATCCAGGAGAACTTCCCCAACCAGTAGGGCAGGCCAACATTCAAATTCAGGAAATACAGAGAACGCCACAAAGATACTCCTTGAGAAGATCAACTCCAAGACATATAATTGTCAGATTCACTAAAGTTGAAATCAAGGAAAAAATGTTAGGCGCAGCCAGAGAGAAAGGTCAGGTTATGCACAAAGGGAAGCCCATCAGACAGACAGCAGACCTCTCAGCAGAAACTCTGCAAGCCAGAAGAGAGTGGGGGCCAATATTCAACATTCTTAAAGAAAATAATTTTCAACCCAGAATTTCATATCCAGCCAAACTAAGATTCATAA
>NW_012116644.1:2341136-2341613 GCF_000951035.1 Colobus angolensis palliatus
TTTATTGCGGCACTATTCACAATAGCAAAGACTTGGAATCAACCCAAATGTCCATCAGGGACAGACTGGATTAAGAAAATGTGGCACATATACACTGTGGAATACTATGCAGCCATAAAAATGGATGAGTTTGTGTCCTTTGTAGGGACATGGATGCAGCTAGAAACCATCATTGTCAGCAAACTATCGCAAGAACACAAAACCAAACACCGCATGTTCTCACTCAAAGGTGAGAACTGAGCAATGAGATCACTTGGACTTGGGAAGGGAACATCACACACCCGGGCCTATTATAGGGATGGAGGGGGAGGGATGGCACTAGGGGTGATACCTGATGTAAATGACGAGTTGATGGGTGCTGACGAGTTAATGGGTGCAGGACACCAACATGGCACAAGTATATATATGTAAGAAACCTGCACGTTGTGGACATGTCCCCTAGAACTTAAAGTATAATAAAAAAAAGAAAGAAAGAAA
>NW_012116644.1:2341663-2408997 GCF_000951035.1 Colobus angolensis palliatus
AAGAAAGAAAGAAAGAAAGAAAGAAAGAAAGAAAGAAAGAAAGAAAGAAAGAAAGAAAGAAAGAAATGTGGTATATATACACAGTGGAGTACTATTCAGCCATAAAAAAGAATGAGATCCATTCATTTGCAACAACGTGGATGGTGGATGGGATTGAAGATCATTATGTTAAATGAAATAAGCCTGGGGGAGAAAGACAAACATCACATATCAGCACTTATTTGTGGGATCTAAAAATTAAAGCAAGTGAGCTTATGCACAGAGAGAGTAGTAGAAGAATGGAGACCAGAAGCTGGGAAGGATTGCAGGAGCAGTTGGGGTCAATTGTTGGGGCAGAAGTGGAGACGGTTGAGCACCAAAAAAAAAAAAAAAAAAGAATAATACCTACTATCTAATAGCAAAATAGGGTGACTATAGTCAATATTAGCTTAAGTGTATATTTTAATATAATTTAAAGAATGTAATTGGATTATTTATAACGAAAAGGATAAATGCTTGAGGCGTGGATTCCCCATTCTTCAGGGTGTATACCCCAGTTTTCAAGATGAATATCCCATTCTTTATTCTTAATTATCCATTATCTCACACCACATGCGGGTAGCAAAATAGCTCATGTACCCCATAAATATATACACTTACTATGTACCAACAGAAATTTAAAAAAATAAAACTGAAGACAAATAACAAATAGTTCAAAAAATGAAATAAGAAAAAGAAAATATGTTGTAGAGAATTAAAATGAAAATGCAGCATTGTAAAACTGAAAAGTTTCAGCAAAGCAGTGCTTTGAAGAAATTTAAGATAAAGACATATAAGCAAAGGAGTGTCTCAAATCAATAACCTAATATTTTACTTAAGGAATTAGACAAAAAGAACTTAAAAACAATCACAAAGTAATTCTACATCCAGTAAAACTGTATTTTAAAAATGAGACCCAGGCCAAGGCGGGTGGATCACGAGGTTAGGAGATCGAGACAATCCTGGCTAACACAGCGAAACCCCGTCTCTACTAAAAATACAAAAAATTAGCCGGGCGTGGTGGCAGACGCCTTTAGTCCCAGCTACTTGGAAGGCTGAGGCAGGGGAATGGCGTGAACCCCGGAGGCGGAACTTGCAGTGAGCTGAGATAGTGCCACTGCATTCCAGCCTGGGCCTCAGAGCGAGCCTCTGTCTCAAAAGACAAAACAAAAAAAGAGAGACCCAAATATAAATATTCCAAATTATTAACGAATGAGATCATTTTATGGCAACAGACTTATTTTAAGAGATATACTAGAGACTGCTTCAAGCTGAAAGGGTGTTGTTACTGGTGGAAGGTATTCCAGTTAACAGTGGCAAATTCATAGGGGTTCTCAGCAACCTTAATTCTTGCCTCCTCAGAAGAAAGAATTTCACTGAGGGGCATAAGGCAGAGAAAGAGATTGAGGTCAATTTCAGAGCAATAGAGGAAGTTTAATTTTAAAAAGCTTCAGAGCAGGAAAGAAAGGAAAGTGCACTCGGAAGAGATCCAAGTGGGCAAATTGAAGAACAAGTGTCCCATTTAACTGTGATCCTAGGACTTCATAGGCTGGCCCACCCCCAGCGTCTTGTGCACCCCTTTCCCATGATTCCCCCCTTAGGGTGGGCTGACCACATGTGCAGTGCCCTCCTTATCCTTGCGAAGTGAACATGCACAATGTGTTTAGGAAGTTTTTCACATGACCGCCTGAGGCTTTCTTCCCTTTTCTGGTGGCGTGCCCCAGGAAGATCATACTCCACCATTGTTTTCCCTTCATGTGCAAGCCTGGGCTCACTCACCCAATACATGAGATTTTAGTGGAAGCCCCCTTTTGTTTCTTCCTGGCACCTGCATTCAATTAATGCTTTAATATTAACAACTGTGGACAATTAGGAGATTGTCTCTCCCTAGTGCCAGCTGCCAATTTATCACTTTTAGAGAGGCAAACTGATAATTGCCAAACCATCACCGACATTCCTAATGGGTGGAGGAGAGAACTCTCCTGCACTGCTTGTGTCTGTGTGACTACCTGTAACAATGAGATACCAGATGTTAACATGAATCTGCTAAAGCATATCAGAAAATGTAATAATGTAGGTGATTTTAAAAGATAATATAAATTGTTTTCTTGTTTAAAAACAAAGGGCAAATAAAAAAAGAAGTTATATAATGTATTGTTGTGTTGTATTCATAACATACATATCCTCTACATAACATGCTATGTATATGAATATATACATTATTAATCAGAGCAGAAAGGATGAGAAAGAAAATGGAGATACATGGAAAGAAGAAAATTGCAATGGATACTCAAAGCCAACACAATCTTTTCTGTGGATTTGTGGCAGTAAAAACCTTCAAAGAAACATAACAACAATGAAATTGAGCATATTTCTTAAACTACTGTGGCCCACGCCAGAATGACAAACTTCCTTTGCAATGTAGAATTGATTAGATGTAATTTTGTTATCATAAAATAAATGTGAATCTTATGGAGCATTATACAAATGCTTATGAATTGTAAAGTGTAAAAAATATCCTGCAAATAAAAATATACCTGAAAAGTACAATAAAAAACATAACTGCAATTTGTTTTGCTCAAATCATGGAATTTCAGTGTGTTTATACGTGTTGGGGCATGTCTGAATTAAAGTTCTAGTCCTGAGACTCATTAAACCTATATTATTGCTCAAGTAGCAGAATCTCTCTCTCTTTCCTCATCTATAAAATATAGATAGTAATATTCTCAACATAGTAAATATGTTGTAATAATAAGTTAATATATTTAGAACATTTAGAATATGTGACATTTGCTAAACACTGAAATATTTTATTTTCATTATTCTTTACAGTTGCATGGGTGTTTTTGAGGTAAACAATTTTGTTAACTCAAATAACTTTAATATATTAAATAGTATTGTATTAGATTTTATTTAAAAAGAAAAAGTATGCTTTTCAGCTTTACTTATTTATTTCAATTGAAATAATGAGTAATGCAAAGCAGGACAAAGAAGGGAAACAAGATAGTTTTAGTTAAAGCTCTGTCCTAAAAACCTGATGAAAGAATTATAAGGGCAGAGCAAGAAATGTAACTGACTTCGGATACAATGAAATAAAGAAAATAAAACTTTATAATACTTTGTTAAATTATATTTTTAAACTGCTACAAAGAGAGTTATTTGCGCTGTATGGTAACTATATGGAAAAATACAACATCTGTTAGAGAACATTAAGTGAAGGCTATGAAAGGAAGGTAGAACTTTCTCTAGTGTTAAAAGAATGGAAAGGAAAAGTGGTCATTTTACAAGTTTAAGGTTTCTTTCTTCTATTAATGGCATCACTTCCCCTCAGATTCCAAGCTTAAAAGCTGGGATCTGTCTTTGATTCAGACTATTTCCTCATTCAATTCATCTTTCATTAGATTAATTTTTTTGGCAACCTGTGCAATGTACTTTATACATATGTTAATAATACATTAGTTAACTTTCAAATTATTTCAACGACTAGTTTTTTTTTTTTTTTTTTCCAGTTCTGGTTTGGCAAATTGTCACACATGTTTTCTGGCTACATAATAATGTGCTAAAAAATATTTAAACACTTCTTCAGGAACATATGAATTCACATTCTTATGGTAAAACAAAATGTGTGTAGAGTCAAATATAAAATAAACTTAGCTGCAATAAAAAAAAAACACAAGGTGTAAAAGGAATTTTACCACACAGCATGTTCTCACTCACAAGATAGAATCCTATTACATATGTTTCATTTAAACAACTTTAGCAACCATTGGGCAGCATTGTACCTCTTTTATTTTAATTTATCCTATACAAATTCTGAAGTTAATCTTTCCAGTTGCTATTTTAATCATGTTACTAATTCACTAAATGACATTTGATGACTTCCTATTGCTACCAAATAACATATTTATTCATTAAGTAGACATTAAAGTACATTGCTGCATCTTCCATTTCTGTAGTAACGTCCTTTCCTTAAACAGATCATCAGCATTTTCTACAAAATATTCATCCATTCTAACTAATTGTTATTGTCAGGATGTTTAAGGCTTATGTTTGTAATACAGTTTTGTTTGAGGCAAACAACATCTTTATCTTATTTCAATTTTATAACATGACATTCAACTCTTTTCTTAAAAAAAATATTACTCTTCATATATCCAGACTTTCATAGATTCCAGAAGCCATACAAATTTAGAAAAATATTTTCTTTGACTACAAACAACTTGATGAGCATTTGGTTAGAAGTCCTGAGTTCAAAATTCTAGTTGGTAATTTATTTTTAATAGGCTTTATTTTTTAGTGCAGTTTTAGGTTTGGAGCAAATTTGAACAGAAGTTACAGAGATTTCCCACATAAAACCACCTATTTATAGCATCCCCCAATATCAACACTCCCCATCAGAGTAACACATTTGTTACAATTAATGAAGCTGCATTTACACATAATTATTACCCAGAGTCCATGGTTTACACTAAAGTGCTTTCATGGTGATATATATTTAATGGGTTTGAACAAAATAAATTGGCATGAATTCACTGTTCTAGTATCATATAGAGTAGTTTCACCACTCTAATGATCTTCTGTGCACCACCTGTTTATCCTTCTATCCCACTTCAATGAACTTTTGGTATATTTTTTAAAATATTGACAATTTAATATTCATTTAAAATTAAAATTAAACATATATTCAAATGTCACTTTATGGAACATTTTCTGGTTATTCTGTTATATTTTTGTTCTTTCGTATCTATATAATCGAAACATTACCATTATTTGGCATCTTTTTTTTGTGAAACATATTTTATGTTATTGTTAATGGTTTAAAAATAAAATAGACTCAGTTCCTCAGGTAATAGATCTACTTTACTCCAAAAAGATTTCTTCATATTATGTAACTGGGGAAGATAGAGAGTCTACCTGTCATTTTTTTGTATTCATCATATCCACAATTTAAACATTATTTCTTGTTAAAATTTTTCTTGTCAAATAAATATACCTAAATTATTCTTCAAATGCAGATCTATTAATCATAGTGGACACAAATGGCACCCATGTACAGAAAAAAATAAGCCCATTCTTATTTTCTTGTAGTAACTGCTACTTTATATCTTATATATTGAACCTTAATATACTTATTAGTACATATATTCTGATTTTTATCATGTAAAATACCTTGACTGAATGAAATGTGATTCAAATTACTTTCTCTGTCTTCTAGTAAAACAGTTGCCATGTCTTTGCTTTTGCTAAAGACATGCAAATGCATTTTGCTTTAAAGTAATCAACTTTTGTAGTTATATATATTCAATAAAGAATTTTTAGGCTTAGACCACATCTCTTTTTATTGGTGTCACTAATAAGCTCTAACTTTAAACAGTTGTATTGATTGGGGGCCTAGAACAAGAAACACTTCTGTATTTGCTGTCCTTTATTTTCATTAGAAACTCCACCTCTTCCTACTCTTTTAAATTTATTTCTTGATTATCAAAATTAGCCCTAGCATCTTGTTGTGTATTATGCTAAGCTGGAAAAATGCCCAGAAAAACTACATGTGTTGGCATGAGTAAATTCCACGCTTCCAAAGTTTTACTTTTCCTTACCAATTTAAAAATGGATTTATTGAACTTGTATTGTGGGTAGCAGTCGGGTAACACCTGTTCCCAGCTGTTGGTTAACCTGCTCTGTAAAGAATCTTAAGTAGACAAAATGCTGTTCTGTTTCCTAGATTCCAAGAGGTACCTGTTAACACGTTTGAGGTCAGGAAATGTCTTATAACTGATGACATTTACAAGCACTCCCTAACAGGTGGCCAGAATCAATGTCTAGCTAGGCAGCTTCACTTTGGTCATGGATATTCATATAATTGCATTTTCATTTGACTTCGTGCAGCTATTTGGATTCTATTATTAGATATATTAAATTTTCATAACTATTTAATTGTCTTCAAAAGAAATTAACATATCAAATAATGAGAAAACACCAGATAAATTCAGATTAGTATATATTCTACTGGATACATGGTCAGTGCTCCTCAAGACTGTTAATGTCATGAAAACCAAAGTAAGATGAAGACAGTGCCTGAGACAAGAGAAGAATAGGAGACATGAGAAACAAATAATATATAGTAACTAACTGATCCTGGAACAAAAGACGATATTATTGGAAAAGCTGGTGAAATCCAAATCAAGTCTGAATTTTGACTATTGGTAATGTGATGTACCAGTGCTTTCTTAGTTTCAACAAATGTGAAGGTGATAATGTAAAAAGATAGCAATGGAGAAAACTGGATGTGAGACATATGGAGAACTCTGTACTCTTTTTACAATGGTTCTGTAACTATAATTCAAAACTTGTAAAAGTTTATTTAAAAATTAAACTGTAAATGATAATTGAGTAGAAAGCTTTTGTGTGCAGAAAGGCAT
The DNA here is from genome assembly GCF_000951035.1 of Colobus angolensis palliatus. NCBI lineage: Eukaryota > Metazoa > Chordata > Mammalia > Primates > Cercopithecidae > Colobus > Colobus angolensis. Next base: position 2,348,101 of record NW_012116644.1, read on the forward strand.
AATAATAGAGAAATGGAGTGATAATTTGAAGCTATGAAGCAGAGATTCATTACTGAAAGAATGATGGCAATTCCCTATTTTGTTATAAAGGAAAAATTGAGTGATTGGAAGAGAACTAACAATAGCCAGTGGAGAGACAGAGATGTGTGATATGGTTTAGCTCTGTGACCTCACCCAAATCTCATCTTAAATTATACTCCCATAATTCCCATGTGTTGTGGGAGGGACCCTGGTGGGAGATAATTGAATCATGGGGGCAGTTTCTCCCATACCGTTCCCAAGGTAGTAGATAAGTCTCACAATATCTGATGGTTTTATCAGGTATTTCCACCTTTGTGGCTTCCTCATTCCCTCTTTTCCTGCTGCCACCCATGTAAGACAGGACTTGCTCTTCCTAGCCTTCCACCATGATTATGAAGCTTACCCAGCCAAGCAAAACTGTTGGTCCAATGAAACCTCTTTCTTTTGTAAATTGTGCAGTCTCAGGCATGTCTTTATCAGCATCATGAAAACGGACTAATACAATGTGTTTTACTCATGTGCTGATAAAACACCTATCTTACAAAGTCATACAATAGCAGGTTGAAGAAACTGAGCAGTCCCATGTTAAAGCCCAATTAAGAGCTGGTATAACCAACACGTGCATTGCACAGAATATTTGAATACCATTTTGTCTGAAATTTATTGCTAAAATTTCTGAGAAGTTATAACATGTATTCAATTAAAGAAAAAGAGAAACTAGACATTTTGTAAAATATAACAGAGAATATTAACATTTTTAGAATGACTATCAAATTTTAAGGTTTAAGTTATATCCTGAGTCATTAAAACTCCTGGAATTAAAAAAAAAATGTGAAAGACATGAATGTCAACAATTCCAAATCAAAAAGTAGCTCAGATATGTAAAATTCCAAATTTGTAGACATTTTAGGATTTTGTAAAATAAAATGTTTTAATCTCATTTTAATTATATGTATTGGCATAAATTACACATGACTACACATAAGTCTAAATGAGAAAAAATGAACTCTTGCAATCTCTATAAAATAGAAATTCTAACTAATAAGAAGGCATTCTGCACTCGTTGAACCATCACTGTGTTAATTAACCTTTTTGTACATGATATGTCATATCTTACAATCTCTGGCATAGACAAAGCAAAGAAGATGATAGATAAATTATACATACTTCCACACACATACATACATAAATACATATAGACAGGTGTCCCCAGTCCCTCGGCCACGGAAAACTAGTGGTCTGTGGCCTGTTAGGAACCTGGCCACAAAGCAAGAAGTGAGTGGTGGGTGAGCAAGTGAAGCTTCATCTGTATTTACAGCCACTCCACATCTGCCACATTACTGTCTGAGCTCCTCCTCTTGTCCAATTAGCAGCGGCATTAGATTCCCATAGGAGCACAAACCCTGTTGTGAACTGTGAATGTGAGGGATCTATTAAGTGCTCCTTATGAGAATCTAATGCCTGATTGTCACTGTCTTCCATCACTCCTAGATGCGGCTGTCTAGTTGCGGGAAAACAAGCTTAGGGCTCCCACTGATTCTACATTATGATGGGTTGTATAATTATTTCATCATATATCACAATGTGATGATAATAGAAATTAAGTGCACAATAAATGTAATGCACTTGAATCATCCTGAAACTATCCACTCCTGCAGTCTGTGGAAAAATTATCTTCCACAAAACAAGTCCCTGGTACCAAAATGATTGGGAACTACTGCGTAGATATAGATAACTAGCTAGGTAGCTAGATAAACAAACACACCTATATATACACATGTATTTATATACACATATATTTATAATATGAATGTACTTGTGTATGTATATATGTGTGTATATATATGAATGTATGTATGTGTACATAATATATTTTGTTTCTTTTTTTGGAAAGATTACTATTTATTGATTTTTGATTCTTTGATGAGTAAATTCTATTTATTTGTTCATAGTATGCATAAATACAAAATTTGGTATACAGTGATATTACTACAATTGACAAATTATTATCATGTTTTTTATAGGTACAATGTGTCATAAAAATAACTCTTTTTGGTAATCTTTGTATATTTTGTCTTCTTATTGTTTTACTGCAATAATTTGGAGATGAAATAAAATATTGGACAGAAATGGTTTTCAAACACATAGGTAAAATGGTTAATTTTTCACGAATAGCTAATATTTTAATAACCAATAAATGTTGATTTTGATACAACATATTTCTGCATCTACTGATAACTCTGTAATATCTCTATATTAGTTGTTAGTATTATGAATTAAGTTAATTGATCTACTGTTAACTTGCATACCTCAGAATGCATAGTTCAATCTTATTAGGCATACTATTCTATTTATACTGCTGTATAAATTACTGTATTAATTTATTAATACCTTTGGATTTATATTCCAGGATAAGATTAATATGCAATTTTCTTGTCTCATTATATTCTCATTGGGTTTTACTAGCTCCTTATTTGGTTATGTCATTTTATGGAAACATAAAGTCTAATTTGAGTAATATTAAATTAGGCCTATAATTTACAGAAGGTGATCCCTTTGTCTCTAATAACATGTTTTACTTTAAACAGCCTCCACTTTCTTCTAGCTAATAATTACATGGTATATTTTTTCAACCTGTTTTACTTTTAAAAGAAAGTATTGTGCCTTATGTAGGTCATTTATAAAAATCTTATTATTAGGTTAAGTTATACAATCCAAAAATATTTTATTTTTATCTGAGATATTTATTCTATTTATAAATTTATAAATTTATTGAAGTTACCCTTTTATCAAGTCATATTTATCAAGTATTTGAGTGCTTTCTAAATATGCTGCCTATTTTTTGTTCTTTTTCTCTTTTATTTTTTACCTTCTTTTAGAAGGATGGAGTACTCATTTTTATCATCACTCTCTATACAAAAGTATAAACATTATAATCTCTATGTTTATTATTTTGCTCTTTATTCATTTGTGGTATCCAATAGGCTGTTCAATGAAGGACCGGGGCATGTAAGATGATTTGTTCTATCAGCCTGGCCTCTGGAGTGGAGCATGTAAGTTAGACCACCCAGTTCAACTTCAATGAGTGTATTTCATGAAAGGCAGATTTTGTTTGTTATAAACTAAGGTTTTGCTCTTTATATACTGTGATATAATTCAATATATTTTGTCTAATACACAAATCTTATCATACAAAAAGTAAAGACATAGGAAGGGTGTTCTGTATAGAAATTGTTATAACAGGAAATATGATGACACTGTTTACATAGTGGCAAACGATTTGACAAACATTTGTCTTTGAGAGCTTGGAAAGCATATCAGGTATGTAATATATTGTAGCTCCAGGGGAAGAGTTTGGGAATAGGAATCTCATACTGTGACATGATTTCTGTGGCCATAATTGGCAAAATAATACAAGGTAATGCAAGAAATAAATGTGTTCAGGAAATAATTGACTAATTCAAGAGCAAAAATAAATGAAGACTAAAAATAGCCCACAATTTTGGCAACTTGAGGGTTTTAAAATACCATTGCTTCTAATCCCCAAATAGCCAAAGTCAAATTTCAGAAATGCTTTCAGTGACAAATATCAGCTAAATTCAGTGTTATGCCATGGACCAAATTAAGTATACTATGATCACACCCATTAGCTATAATAATCACTAAATCTATAAAAATTTCTCAGAATTAAGGTCCAATTATTTCTGTGTCATTAAATAAATTACTTCACTTAGAACAAAGAACTTGGTGGAAAGGATTAATCATTAGGCTTTGCTATGAAAGCCTAATAAACTCAACCATAATTAATCCTGGAGACAATCATAGAGAAAAAGTGACAGAGATGTAAGAAGTATGCTTGACACAGGGCTAACTGTAAGAGTGAGAAGAATAAAATTGTTAGGAAAAATAGGCTCTTACTTTGGCAAGAATTACTTAGATATGACACCAAAGGCTCAGGTAAAAAAGATAATAAATATGAGTTGTAAAAAGTAGAAGTTATGCATTTCAGAAAATAGCATTAAGAACAAATAAAGACAATTCACAGATGGAGAGAAAATCATTTGAAATAATATATCTAATAAAGGACTTACGTCCAGCTTATATGAAGACCACTTACAACTAAGTAATGACAAGACCACCCAATTTAAAAATTGGAAAAGGAGAAGGATGTGGAGCAAGATGGTCGAATGAAAGCCTCCAACAATCATCTCCCACACAGAAACACCAAACTGAACAACTGTCCGCACAAAAACACTCACGTAAGAAGGAAAAATTAGGAGGGTGATCACAGTACCTGGTTTTAATATCGTATTAAGTAAAGAGGCACTGAAGAGGGTAGAAAAGATTATCTGGAATCACCTACACCACTCCTCTCCAATCTCCCAGCAGCAGCCACATGACTTGGAGAGAAAATCTGTACCCTTGAAAGAGGGAGACCATAGTGATTATGGAACTTCGCACTGGAACTTAGTGCTTCCCTCTTACAGTGAAAAGCAACAGGGGGCAGAACTAAGCCATTGCCCACAAAGGGAGCATTTAGGTCAACCATAGACAAAGGCAAATCTTATATTCCAGTGGTTGAAACCTGAGTTCCAGTAAGCCTAGCCACCAAGGACTAAAGGGCTCTTGGATTCTAAAGAAACCTGAAAGGCATACTAGACCAAAAGGACTAGAATTCCTGAGCACATACTGGTCCTGTGCTGGGCTCAGAGGTAGTTGATTTGGGATGCCCACTACCTAGTGAGACACCAGCTGGGGTGACCAAGGGAGTGCTTGCATCACTCCTCCCCCAACCCCAGACAGTGAAGCTTGCAGCTCCAAGAGACACTCCTACCTTCCACTTGAGGAGGAGAGAGGGAAGAGTAAAAAGTACTTGGCTTGCAACTTTTGGATATCAGCTCAGCCACGGTAGAATAGAGAACCAGGCAGATTTGTGAGTCCCCTATTCTAGGCTCTCAGATGACCAAAAACAGGTTCGGAAAATAGCCCCTATGTCTGGCCACATATAAAAACAAATAAAAAATGGATCAAAAGCTTAAATTTAAGACCTCAAATTGTGAAACTATTAGACACACCCTGGGGCAGAAGGAACCCGCTGCCTTGAAGGGAAAGACCCATTCTTAGCAGGATTCATCACCTGCTGACTAAAGAGCCCCTGGACCCTGAATAATCAGCAGTGGTAGCAAGGCAGTACTTGCCACAGGCCTTGGGTGAGGCCCAGGGCTTTGATAGCTTCAGTTTTGACCCATCACGTTTCCAACTGTTTACTATGGGGAGGAACTTCTGCTTGGGGAAGGGAGAGAAAAGATCAAAGAAAACTGTTTCTTGCAGGTTGGGTACTCACTCAGTCACAGTGGGGTAGAGCACCAAGCAGGTTCCTGGGGTTCCTGATGCCAGGTCTTGCCTTTTTGATGGCATTTCTGGACCTGCCCTGGGGCAGAAGAGAGCCTATTGCCCTGAGAGGACAGACTCAGGCCTGGAAGCATTCACCACACACTGACTGAAGAGTCCTTGGGCCTTGAGTGCACATCAGCAGTGGGCAAGAAGTATTTGTCATGAATCTGGGGTGGTAAATGCCATGGGGAATGACTCTTCTGCTTGAGGAAATAGGAAGTAAAAGTGAGAAGGACTTGGCCTTGCAGCTTGATTGCCAGATTAGCCACAGTAGAATAGTGTATTAGGTAGATTCTCAAGGTTCCCAAATCTAGGCCTTTCTCCCAGAATGCATCTCTGAACATACCCGGAATCAGGAGGAACTAGCTGCCCTGAAAGGAAGGGTAGAAGCCAGGCTGGATTCACCACCTGCTGATTGTAGAGCTCTTCTGTCTTAGTGAACATAGGTGGTAGTTAGGCAGAGTTTACTACAGGCCTTGGGCAAGACCCAGTGCTGTTTTCACTTTCAGTCTGATGTAGCACAGTCCTAGTGGTGGCCACGGGGGTGCTTATGTCACTTCTCCCCAAACACCACATGGCTCAGCAAAATGAGACTCCATTTTCTTGGGAAAAAATAAGGGAAGAGAACAAGAGTTTATCCCTCGTAATTCAGGAAATTATTTTGGACCTTGCCCGAGACCACCAAGGTGGTACCTCTATGAGTCTGCAAAAGTAACAGCATTACTGGGCTTAGACTGCCCACTAATTAAAAAATGATTGCAGTGACCAAAACCGTGGCTTACAACACTCAAAACCCTTTGAATACTTGGAAAGAATTTTCAAGAAGATGGGTACAAAAAACCCCAGACTGTGAAGACAACAATAAATACCTAACTCTTTAATGTCCACATACAAACAACAATTCAAAAGCATCTAGGCCATGCACAGTGGCTTACACCTGGGATTACACTGTAATCCCAGCACTTTGGGAGGCCTAGGCAGGCAGATCATGAGATCGGGAGGTTGAGACTATCCTGGCCAACATGGTGAAACCCTGTCTCTACTAAAAATACAAAAATTAGCTGAGTGTGGTGGTGCGTGCCTGTAATCCCAGCTACTTGGGAGGCTGAGACAGAAGAATCACTTGAACCTGGGAGGCGGAGATTGCAGTGAGCTGAGATCACACCACTGCACTCCAGTCTGGCAACAGAGTGAGACTCCACCTCAGAAACAAAACAAACAAACAAACAAAAAACATCAAGACCATTCAGAACAATGACCTTTCACTCATCATGACAAAGTCATATTTATCCCCGGGAATCAAGAATTATTCAACATATGCAAATCAATCAAAGTGATACATCACATCAACAGAATAAAAAACAAACAAAAATGATCCTTTCAATTGATACTGAAAGAGCATTTTATAAAATTCAACATCCATTCATGATAAATGCCCTCAAAGATCTGGGTGTGGAAGGAATATACTTCAACATAATAAAAGCTAGATACAATAGACCCACAGCTAGTATTATATTAATTGGGAAATAACTGAAAGCCTTTCCTCTAAGATCTGAAACAAGAAAAAGGTTTCCCCTTTCAACACTGTTATTCAACATAGTACTAGAAGTCTTAGCTATAGCAATAAGACAAGAGAAGGAAATAAAAGGCATTCAAATTGAAAAGGAAGAAGACATATTGTCCTTTTGCACATCATAAGAGCTTATATTTGGGAAAAATCCTAAAGATTTTACCAAAAAGTTATTAGAAGTGATGAACAAATTCAGCAAAGTGACAGGATACAGAATCAACATACAAAAATCAGTAGCATTTCTATATGCCACCAGTGAATAATTTGAAAGAAGAAATTAAGGCAGTAATCTCATTTACAATAGTGAAAAATAAAATGTTTGAAAATGGAGCAAAAAATTAAAAGGTATCTACAATGAAAACTATAAAACACTGATGGAAGGAGATGAGAACACCAAAACATTGAGTTATTTTATATTCATGTATTCGAAGAATCAATATTGTTCAAATGTTTACATTAGTTTGTTTTCATGCTGTTGACAAAGACATACTCGAGGCTGGGCAATTTACAAAAGAAATAGATTTATTAGACTTACAGATTCACATGGCTGTGGAGGCCTCACAATCGTGGTGGGAGTTGAAAGTCATGTCTCACATGGTAGCAGACAACAAAAGAGAGCTTCTGCAGGAAAACTCCCCTTTTTAAAACCGTCAGATCTCATGAGACTTATTCACTTTCATGAGAAAAGCACAGGAAAGACCTGTCCCCATGATTCAATTACCTCCCATCAGGTACCTTTTACAACATGTAGGAATTTAAGATGATATTTGAATGTGGACACAGGCAAACAACATCATTCTGTACTTGACCTCTCCCAAATCTCATGTGCTCACATTTGAAACCAATCACACTATCCTAACAGTCCCGCAAAGTCTCAACTCATTTCAGCATTAATTCAAAATTCACAGTCAAAAGTCTCATTTGAGACAAGGCAAGTGCTTTTACCTATGAGTCTGTAAAATCAAAAGCAAGTTAGTTACTTCCTAGATACAATGGTGGTACAGGCATTGGGTAAATACAGCTGTCACAATAAAAAGGAACTACAGGTCCCATGCAAATCCAAAATCCAGCAGAGCTGTCAAATCTTAAAGCTCCAAAATGAACTCCGTTGACTTCCTGTCTCACATGCAGGTCATGCTAATGCAAGAGGTGGGTTTACATGGTCTTGGGCAGCTCTGCCTCTGTGACTTTGCAAGGTACAGCTTTCCACCCGGCTGCTTTCATGGACTGGTGTTGAGTGTCTGCAGGTTTTTCAGGTGCATGGTACAAGCTGTAGGTGAATCTACCATTCTGGGGTCTGGAGGATGGTGGCCCTCTTCTCACAGCTCCACTAGATAATGTCCCAGTAGGGACTCTGTGTAGGGGTTCACACTCCACATTTCCCTTCTGTACTTCTCTAGCAGAGGTTCTTCATGAGGACCTCCACCCCCCTGCAGATAACTTCTGACTGGGCATCCAGGCATTTCTGTACGTCCTCTGAAATCTATGTGGAGATTCCCAAACCCTAATTCTTGACTTCTCTGCAGTCACAGGCTCAAAACCATGTGGAAGCTGCTAAGTCTTGGAACCTGCATTCTCTGAAGCCATGGCCTGAGCTCTATGATGGCCCCTTTCAGACATGTCTGGAGTGATTGGGATTCAGGGCACCAAGTCCCTAGGCTGCACACAGCACAGGGACACTGGGCCCAGCACACGCAACCATTTTTTCCTCCTAGGCCTCCAGGCCTATGATGGGAGGGGCTGCCATGAAGACCTCCAATGTCTTCTAGAGAGATTTTTCTCATTGTTTGGGGGATTAACATTTAGTTCCTCATTACTTATGCAAATTACTGCAGCCAACTTGAATTCCTTCTCAGAACATAGGATTTTCTTTTCTATCACATTGTCAGGCTGCAAAACTTCCAAACTTGTACACTCTGCTTCCCTTATGAAACTGAATGTCTTTAACAGCACCCAAGTCACATCTTGAATGCTTTGCTGCTTAAAAGTTTCTTCTGCCAAGTACCCTAAATCATCTCTCTCAAATTCAAAGTTCCACAGATTTCTAGGGCAGGGAAAAATACTGCCAGTCTCTTTGCTAAAATATAAGAAGAGTAAACTTTACTCCAGTTCCGAACAAGTTCCTCATCTCCATCTGAGTCCACCTCAGCCTAGACCTATTGTACTTATCACTATCAGCATTTTTTGTCAAAGCTATTCAACAAGTCTCTCAGAAGTTCCAAATATTCCCACACTTTTCTGTCTTCTTCTGAGCCCACTAAACTGTTCCAACTTCTGCTTGCTACCCAGTTCCAAAGTCATTTTTACATTTTTGGGTATCTTTGCAGCAGTGCCCCACTCTACTGGTACTAATTTACTCTATTAGTCTGTTTTCACACTGTTGATAAAGACATAACTGAGAAGGTGGAATTTACAAAAGCAAGCAAGCAAGAAAGAAAGAAAGAAGAAAGAAAAGAAAGAAAGAAAGAAGAAAAGAAAGAAAGAAAGAAAAAGAAAAGAAAAAAAAGAAAGAAAGAAAGAAAGAAAGAAAGAAAGAAAGAAAGAAAGAAAGAAAGAAAGAAAGAAAGAAAAAAAGAAATAGGCTTATAGGACTTACAGTTTCACGTGGCTGAGGAGACCTCACAATCATGGTGGAAGGTGAAAGGCACATCTCATATGGCAGCAGACAAGAGAAGAGAGCTTGTGCAGGGAAACTCCCCTTTTTAAAACCATCAGATCTCATGAGACTCATTCACTATAATGAGAACATCACAGGAACAACCAACCTTCATGATTCAATTACCTCCAACTGAGTCCCTCCCACAACACATGGAAATTTAAGATGAGATTTGGGTGGGGACATAGTCAAACCATATCAATGTCCATACTACCCAAGGCAATTGATAGATTCAACGAAAGTCTCATAAAAATACTAATGATATTCTTCACAGATAAAAAACAAAACAAAACAAAACAAAACAAAAAAAACCACTTAAAATTTGTATGGAACCACAAAAGACTGACAATAACGAAAGATCTCCTAAAAACAAAACAAAACAAAACAAAACTGAAGGAATTACATTACCTAATTTCAAATTATAATACAGAGCTATAGTAACCAAAACAGGATGGTATTTCATAAAAACAGACCCATCAACCAATGGAAAAGAATAGATAACCCAAAAATAAATCCATATGTATGCAAGTGGCAATAACCAAAAAGTAAAACATCTTTTTTGTACCCATCAGTTAGTGAACTGATAATACATGTGGAATATACATAAAATGGAATACTATTTTCAGATAAAAATTAATTACTGACAGATGCTACAATATGAATAAACCTCAACAATATTATGTTAAATAAATGTGTACAAACACAAAATAACTTATTTTGTGATTCCATTTGTACAAAATAGTAAAGAAAGGAAATTATACAGAGATAAAAGTTGATTAGTGGTTGCCTAGTGCTGTGGGTAAAAATGGGAAGTGGATATAAATATGTGTGAAATTTCTTTTTGTGGTAATAGACATATTGCAGTACTGATTGTAAAATTGTATTAAAATACTAAAACAAACAAACAAACAAAAAAACTGAAAGGCACAATTAGCACAAGTGAAATTTATTACACATAAAATTCATGACCAGGCATGATAGGTCAAGCCTGTAATCCCAGCACTTTGGGGAGCTGAGGTAGGTGCATCACTTGAGATCAGGAGTTTGAGACCAGCCTGACCAACATGGTGAAACCCCGTCTCTAGTAAAAATACAAAAATTAGCCAGGCATGGCAGTGTCACCTGTAATCCCAGTTACTCAGGAGGCTGATGCAGGAGAATCACTTGAACCCGGGAGGCAGAGGTTGCAGTGAGTTGAGATCATGCCACTGCACTCCAGCCTGGGCAACAGAGTGAGACTCCATCTCAAATTTTTTTTTTTAATTACTCAGATATAACTATTAATTTAAATTAGACAAATATACTCTATAGTATCTTTGTCTGTGGTTATTAGTACACATGCCTGACTGGAATCAAATAGATTCAAAACTGACTAAATTTTTTAGATTTATATTGGCAAAAAAATAATAAGCTTGGAATATATATTACCAGAATTTTTGTAGCTTAAAACTGTTGGGAAGCAATTATTCATAGGTTTCCTGTGTTGTTGTGTCTTGTAAAGTGGGGCGCAGACTGCCCTTTGTTTCAGATTATCTTTTCAAGAATGTTCGTATAGCAAATGACTTTGAAAAACATAATGACTCCCTCTGTATCTAGGGGAAGCTTTGCTTATAGTCTTGAAAGACTTAGGACATCTGTCCAGAGCAAAAGGAGGTATGATTACTTCCCATTATGAGAGATAAGGTATACTAAACTGAGGGGTCTTTTTCTGAACCACACGCTCTGCACATGAAGTACCATCTTGCCTTTCATGTCACCATGTGTGAACTAGGGATCAGTGTACTGGCACACACATACACACACAAATGCTGAAATTATGACTACTATTACTGCTGTGAAAATAAACTGTCTTTTATCTCTGATCCAGGAGTTTTGTGTCTTCTACCAGCATCCACGATGTTAGTTTTCATGTAGGATAAAATCTGACACTTCTCATTTCTCAAAAAAAAAAAAAAAAAAAAAATTGCTTAATCACTATACATGAATGGATTGAGAATACTCGTCACTCTTCAGTAGAATATGTTCTCCAATTTGTATTTCAGGTGTGGTCAAATATTGTAGTGATAAAGGGGAAATATATGTAATGTGAAAACACTGAATACTTTGTAAACAGAAGAATAAGATAGGCTACTCATTACGGACATTCAGAGCATTGTTTGCCATTTTCTGTTTCCCTCAGCATGACAATATGCAATGTTTCAGTTGAATCATAGCTTCCAGGTGATTGATGATGATCATGCAGTGTAAGAAAAAACTTTTTTTTTTGTAAGTCGCTAAAATGTATTGCTGTGTGTAAGTTCAGTATATGCTAGATTATCTTGAATGATGCATGTAAAATTTACCAATCTTGACTTAATCTAGTCTTAATGAAAACCTTTATTCATCACTGAAGCAACGAAACACATATAGAACACATTAATCCATATTTATTGAATTTCTTGACCTCGTGATCCATGAGGACAAGTATTGTTTGCAATACTATTGTTTTCAAGTAATTATGGAAAATCAGTTACTGGTTTAAAGTAAGTATTACTTTAGATTTAACATTCTTTTCCCTTTTTTCTCTTTATTCCTTTTTTTCATCTGTAGCATTTTACTTAGATGATTTCTAGTCTACCTGAAATTCTAAAGAGAACAGTCTTTAGAATTTCACTTACTGTGGTTCATCTGTTCCAGATTTTTCAGTTTTCTGCTGAAATTATGTTTAATTTTTCATTATTCTATAAGGGCATTTTATGTAAGTGTAGATATTATGTTGTCATTTTTCCCTTTTAGTCCACAGAAGATATCATTTCATTGTCTCATGCTTCTAGTATTTGTACAGAAGTCAGCTCTCAGTTTAACTCTTGTCACAATGCAATCTGTCTTTCTTGTGTTTCTCACCCTTATTTGTGTAGAAGATATCCTTTTGTCTTCGGTTTTCTGTCATTTCAGCAAATTTATTTTCTTATTTGTTTTTCTTGGCTTTTCTGAGCTTCTTACTCCATGCCTTAAAAATCTTTCATCATATCTATAAAATTACATTTTATGTTCTATGTACTCTACATTCTGTGCTGTATTTCTCATCTTTTAGTATCTTATCACAATAAATTATAAAATTTCTTTTGACACTATACTAATTATTTATTTAGCTATATACAATTTGCAGTTATGTTGATTTCAATTACTGTATTTTTTTGTCTAATTGGTTAATTTTCTAATATGTTGTGCTAATTTTTATTAATTTTTAGTTTCTCCTAAAATATTTATGCTTAGAATTTTTCTTCTTGACATGTTATGCATAGTTACTTTGTATGCTGGACAATTTTATTTTTAGTATTTTGGTTTCCCCATTGTTTTAAATGTTTGTTATTTTCACTTATTCTTGCTTATTTTACCTAATCTTCCATGTGTCAGGCTATCTATGACTTTAATCTGGTCATTGGCTTAAAATATATTAATACTTGTCATGATTTGAAGACTACGATGAATTTACTCTTATTTGCATTTTTATGGCACCTCAGGTCAGCCACAATTTAAGATACCTTAATCCAGGTATAGAAGCAGTCAGATTATTCACTGGAGGCTGGGCGCAGTGGCTTACTCCTGTAATCCCAGCACTTCAGAAGGCCAAGGTGGGTGGATCACGAGGTCAGGAGATCGAGACCATCCTGGCCAACATTGTGAAACCTCATCTCTACTAAAAATACAAAAATTAGCTGGGCATGGTGGAAGGAGCCTGTAGTCCCAGCTACTTAGGAGGCTGAGGCAGAAGAATTGCTTGAACCCAAGAGGCAGAGATTGCAGCGAGCCAAGATCATGCCACTGGACTCCCACCTGGGCAACAGAGCGAGACTCCAAAAAAAAAAAAAAAAAAAAAGGATGTTTCATCTAAGAATGAGCTGGTTAATGAATTCTTTAATGTCCCAATTCCAAGTTGGGTGATGGAATTATTAGAGTCCTAAATCTTGACAGTCTCTGCATATTTCATTGTTCCTGTGGCCCTTTAAGATCTCAAACTTATAGCTCACTCTCTCAGCTGTCTTATTTATATCATCAAACTGTTTTTGAAGAAGTTGTGCTTCCATGCTAGGTTCATATGTTGAAGTTTCTGCAGTCTCTTGTGCCATCACACAATAATTCCTCACAATCTTTGATATCATATTTTAAATCCAATTGCAAAACCTATTTCACCAGTTTTTAAAATTGTCTTCAGAAGCAGGGTTAGTATCAATTATTTAATTTGCCAACTGTAAACTGAATTTGAGTCTTTTTTACTCAGTTCCACTGGCCAAAATAGAAACTCTCAAGGACAAGGAAAATGACAGATTTTGATTTATTTATGTGTTTAGCAACTCTTTTTGAGATAAGAAAGAAGCCAGGCCAGACATGATGGCTCACACCTGTAATCCCAGTACCTTGGGAGGCTGAGGTGGGCAGATCATCTGAGGTCAGGAGTTAGAAACCAATCTGGCTAACATGATGAAACCCCATCTCCACTAAAATACAAAAATTAGCTGGCCATGGTAGCATGTCCCTGTAATCTCAGCTACTCGGGAGGCTGAGGCAGGAGAGTTGCTTGAACTTGGAAGGTGGGGCTGGAAGTGACCTGAGTTTGTGCCACTGCACTCCAGCTGGGGTGACAGAGTGAGAATCCATCTCTAAAAGAAAAAAAAAAGAAAATAAAAGAAAAAAGAAGCTGAAAATTACATGTAGATAGCCGTTTACATATCTATCAGGAAAAGGAAAAAAAAAAAAAAAAACAGAAAAATATTGAATTACAGGTGACATTTAGTGACCATAGCGGCCACTGTAAATGATTGCTTCATCTTGATATTAAGGAAACAAAAAAGATATTAGAGAACAGATAATTATATCCACCAAATATTTTCTCAGAATATAACATAACACCCTGGTAGAGGTGTTTGTTATGGAATAGGAGTAAAATGTGTACAAAAATCACCATGAACAATGAAATGGAAAATGCTCATTCCACCCCTTGGTATTTTCTTTTTTTGAAGATTTTGTCTGACCTAGAGATTACACAGTCCATCAGAAGGAAGTATTAAATATTAATAGTGAAAGAAAGAATAGAAGGAAAAAATAATTTGATTCAAGTAATAAAATTTTTAGAAAGTGATATTGAAATGGATGATATTGGTGACACACCACTTGAGCAGGTTTTGTAGTTAAAAGATGCATTTATCTAACAATATCTGAGGCAACTCAATAGTGATCTATCTTTAAAATTTTATTTCATTTGTAATTGGCAAATAATAATTGCATATATTTAGGTGGTAAAGTATGTTGTTATACATGTATGCATAGTGCAATGATCAAGCCACACTAACACATGTATCATCTCACAAATCTATCCTTTCTTTGTAATTAAAACATTTACATTTTATTACTTTAGTAATTTTGGAATATACCATATATGATTATTAACTATAGTCACAATGCTGCAATGGATCAACCAGAAATTACTTCTCCTGTCTAACCAAAACTTTTTAGCCTTGACCAACATATCCACTTTTTGGTCCACTAGCCCATGCTCACTTTCTGCTAGCCATCATTCCACACTCTGCTTCTATGATTTTGACTTTTTAGATTTTACATTTAAGCAAGATCATGCAGCATTTGTCTTTCTGTACCTGGCTTGTTTCACTTAGCATAATTTCCTCTAGATACATCCATGCTGTCCCAAA
Organism: Colobus angolensis palliatus; assembly: GCF_000951035.1. Classification (NCBI taxonomy): domain Eukaryota; kingdom Metazoa; phylum Chordata; class Mammalia; order Primates; family Cercopithecidae; genus Colobus; species Colobus angolensis. The sequence continues at coordinate 2,363,429 of NW_012116644.1, forward strand.
TGACAATATTTTCTTTGTAAAGCTGGATACTATTCCAGTGTGTGTATACATATGCTACAGTTTCTGTCTCCATTTACTGCTTGAGACGTACTTAGGTTGTTTACATATGTTTACTATTGTGAATAATGTTGCAATGAACATGAACATACAGACATCCTTTCAACATGCTGATTTCACTTTCTTTTGATAAACACACAGAAGTGGGATTGCTGGACCATATGATAATTCTACTTTTAGTTTTTAAGGAATCTCCATACTGTTTCTAAAATGGTTGTACTAATTTACAATCCCACCCACAGTGTACAAGTATTTTACTTTTCCACATTCTCATCAACATTTATCTTTTTTTTTTTTCAGTAATGGTAATTTTAACAGATGTGATGAGATGGATTATTATTTTAATTTGCGTTTCTCTGATGATTACTTACGTTGCTCTTTTTTTTTCATATATCTGATGGCTATTTCTATGTCATTTAAGAAATGTCTACTCAGGTCCTTTGTCCATTTTTGATAGGATTATTTTATTTTTGCTGTTGTTAGTATTTTGAAGTCCTTGTATGTTTTGGGTATTAGCTCCTTATCCAACTTATAATTTGGAAGCATAATCTCTAGGTCTATGGGTTGTCTCTTTACTCTGTTGTTTCTTTTTCTGAGCAAATGCTTTTTAGTTTACTGCAATCTCATTTGTTTATTTTCACCTTTGTTGTCTTTCCTTTGGGATCATATATATGAAATCATTGCCCAATGTCCATACAACTCAAAGTGATCAGAACATTCAATGAAGTTCCTATCAAAATTTCAATATCATTTTTCACAGAAATTAAATAAACAATCCTAAAATTTATATGGAACCACAAAAGCACCCAAATAGCCAAAGCACTCCTCAGCAAGGAGAGCAAAGGTAATGGCATCACGCTAGCTGATTTAAAGATATATTACAAAGCTATAGTAATCAAAAGAGTATGCTACTGACAAGAAGAAAAAAGATTCATTGATCAATGTAGTAGGATAAAGAGCTCAGAAATAAACTCATGCATCCTAGATCAATTGATTTTTTACAAAAATATCAAGAGCAGACAATGGGAAAATAAAAGTCTCTTTAACAAATGCCATTGAGAAAACTCACTATCCATATGCAGAAGAATGAAATTGGACCATTATCTTATCTCATGTAAGTGTAAACTAAAAATGGAGTAAATATTTAAATTTAAATTCTGAAACTGTAAAACCTCTAGGAGATAAATCCAGTTATTTCGATTTTTGGTAAATGCACACATAAAATATGATTCACGGGGAAAAGAGGTTTACTGTTAATGAATGCTTAGTATTTGGGAAGAACTCATTAGCTACATTTACGAATACTTACCATCATGTGGAAACATAGTGGCACATATGCATTGTTTATTAAATTTATAGAAAATACGATTTGTCTAAAAATAAAAAAAAATCATGCAGAAGATAAATGGCTACTTTTTAAATACAGAGTTTGTATGCTACATTTTTGCACTGTTATTATTCCTTAAATTTATAATAGTGATTTTTGTAATGATTAAATTTATAGTAGTGATTTTTGAAACATTAAGAAACAGCAATAAATGTCTACATCAAAAAAGTGGAAAGATTTCAAATAAACATAAAGATGCACCTGAAGAAACTAGAAAGGCAAGAATAAACCAAACCAAACCAAAAATTAGGAATAAGAGATGAATAAAATCAGAGCAGTACTACACAAAATAAATATTAACAATACAAAAAAAATCAACGAAATGAAAAAAGTGCATAGTGGTGATAAATCATAAACCTCCTTTACTTCTATTCATAATGGGCTACTCATTTTGCAGGAAGAAAACACTTTATGTAATAGAAACATTCATATAATGCTAATGACTCACATTTTCATTCAGTGAAGAATCTTCATTAATATCACATCTGCAGAGATATTGGCATCTTGTGTAGCTTTTTAGGAAAAAAATAATTATGATTCTGGAATACAGTGAACTAGTTTTTCATTCTGGTTTGTGAATTAATTTTTAGTGTTAGAATATCAGCTTTTTATTCTAGCATTGTTATGCGTTTAACCGAGTGACGGTGGTCATTACCATAATTTTCTTTATGAATCACTTTTATAAAAGCTCTCTAGGAACAATAAAAAAGGGCAAACATTATACACTGATGATTCATATTTCAAAGTAACTTTCTTTGGGCATTTATGAAGTACAAAAGAGAGATCCCATTAGTACATGAAACTTTCTCCAGAAAAGAAAATATTGTTAGGACTCAAAACATGTCTCAACAAATTTTTTAAAAATAATGTCGTACGAAGAATCTTCTCAGGCAACAATGGGATAAAACTATAAGTAAAAAACAAGAACTTTGGAAATTGTACAAATACATGAAAATTGTACTATGTGCTCCCTCCTGAATGACCATTGAGTCAATTAAGAAATAGAGAAGAAAATTGAAATCTTTCTTAAAGTAAGTAAAAATGGACACACAGCATACTAAAACCAATGGAAGGCAGTAAAATAAATATTAAGAGGGAAGCTTAAAGCAATAAATTTCTATATCAAAAAAAGTAGAAAGATTTCAAATAAACATAAAGATGCACCTGAAGGAACAAGAAAGGGAAAAATAAATCCAAACAAAATGTAAGAGAAGGAAAAAAATTAAATCAGGGCAGTACTAAATAAAATAAATATTAAAAATGTAAAGAGTCAACAATAAAAATTTTAAAAGTAAACAATATTGATAAACTGTTAGCTAGAGTAATCAAGAATAAATGAGAGCAGACCCAAATAAAGAAAATCAGATATGAAAAGGGAGATTTTACAACTTATACCACAGAAATACAAAGGATCATTGAAGGCTATATGAATACATTAAAATAAACAAATTAAAAAACCTAGAGGAAATGAACAAATTTCTGGATACATAAAATACACCAAAACAGAAAGAAAAGAAAAACAACTGAACAGAAAAATAATTAATAAATAGATTGAATAAGTAATAAAAAGTTTCCTGACTAAGAAAAGCCCTTCAAGTCTGGATGGCTTTATATCTGAATTCCACTGGTTAGAAGAACTAATACCAATTCTTCACAAACTATTCCAAAAAAACTGAAGATAAAGGAATTCTTCCTAACTCATTCTGTGAGGCCGGCATTACCCTGAAACCAAAACCAGACAATAATGTAACAAAAACAGAAAACTAAGCCTTAATATCCCTGATAAACATAAAAGCCAAACTCACCAACAAAATAGCAATCAAATAGAATAACATGGTGTCTCAAAAGGATACACCATGATCAGCTGGGATTTTATCCCAGTGATTCAAGAATGGTTCAACATACTCAAATGAACAAATGTGATACATCATATCAACAGAATGAAGGATAAAAAATCCATGATCATCTCAATTGATGCCGAAACTTATTTGATAAAATTTAATATATCTTTATGATAAAATCTTTAAGAAAAATAGGAATAAGAAAGAACATAGCTCAACATAGTACATATATGACAAACCCACAGAAAATATCAAATTGAATGGGAAAAAGACAGAAGCCTTTTCTCTAAGACATGGAAAATGCCAAGGGTGCCACCTTTCCCCACTCCTATCAACAAAGTACTGGAAGCCTTAGCCAAATAAATGAAGACAGAGAAATAAATAAGAGACATCCAAAGCACAAATGGAATGCCAAATTGTCTCTCTTTGCAGACAACATAATCTTTATGTATAGAAAAACATAAAAATACCACCCAAAAATATGAGAACCAAAACAAGAATTCAGAAAGTAGCAGGATACAAAATCATCAAACAAAAATCAGTATTGTTTCTATATACCAATAAAAAAACTAGTTGAAAAAGAAATCGAGGAAGTGATGCAGTTTACAATAACTACAAAAATATTACCTAGAAATAAACTTAACTAAAGAGGTGAGAGACCTCTGCAACAGATGCTACAAAACAATGTTGAAAGAAATTTCGGAAATAAAGAAATGGAAAGATATTTCATGCTCATGAATTTGAAGAATTAATATTGCTAAAATGACTATACTACCCAAAGAAATCTACAGATTCAATGCAATTCCCATCTAAATATCAATGACATTCTTCACAGAAATAGTAAAAAATAATAATAATAAAAAGCTAAGACACTAAAACTTGTATTAGAACCACAAAAGATCTCACATAGCCAAAGCAATACTGAACAAAAAGAACAAAGCTAGAAGCATCATATTACTTGATTTTAAAATGTGATAAAAAGCTATAATAAACAAAATATCATGGCATTGGTACAAAAGCTGACACACAGACCAATAAAACAGAATAGTGAACCGCTAAGTAAATTCACATATTTATAGCCAATTGATTTGTAACAAAAGATGTTAAGATCATAATTGGGAAAATAACACCCTTTTTCATGAATGGTGCTGGGAAAACTGGATTTTCATATGCAGAAGAATGAAAACAGAACTCTATCTGTCACCCGATACAAAAATCAACTCAAAGAGGATTGATTAAACAAAAAATCTAGAACTATAAATCTACTAAAAGGAAATAGGGAACACGCTCCAGTACATTGGTCTAGGTAAAGATTTTATGGCTTCAAAAGACTCCAAAAACAAAGGCAACAAAGGCAAAAATATACTAATGGATCTACATTAAACTATAAGGCTTCTACACAGAAAAAGGAACAATCAATACAGTGAAGAGACAATCCACTAAATGGGAGAATATATTTGCAAACTATTCATCTGGTAAGTAGTTAATATCCATAATTTACAATGAACTCAAACAACTCAACAGCAATAATAAAAATAGTCATCATCATCATCACCTTCTGATTTAAAAAATAACAAAAGGATCTTAGGATATTTCTCAAAAGAAGACATATAAACGGCCAACAAATATATGAAAAAGTATTCAATATGACTAATCATCAGAAAATGTAAATCAAAGCCAGAATGAAATACGTTACCATAATGAGAATGGCTATTATCAAAAAAAGGAAAAGTAACAAATGCTCATGAGGACCTGGAGAAAAGGACACTCTTACACACTCTTGGAGGAATGTAAATTAGTACAGCCATTGTGAAAAAGAGCATACAAGTTTTTCAAAAAACTAAGAATAGAACTACCATATAATCCAGCAATCTCACTGCTGGGTATTTATCCAAACGAAAGGAAATTGGTATACTGAAGAGATATCTGCGACCCTATGTTTATTTAGCACTATTCACCATAGTCAAGATATGAAACAAACTTAAATGTCTATCAACAGATGAATAGATATATATTACATTTTCTTTATTCATCTGTTCATAAAGATATGGTATTATATGATAATTAAACATATTGCAGATATGCAATATGTATTGTATTTGTAATAGGATACTATTCAGCCATCAAAGAAGTGAAATGTTTGCATACCTAAATTATGTTTAATTATCTCTGTCATAGCGGACCTTGTTTACAATGTGGTTTGTTGCTAATAAATAAATATCATACTAGGTGAATATTGTAGTCATATAATTTTAGATGAATATTATACTCCACTGTAAGTATACCAATATAATAAATCTGTAGTGGTGGAGTGAAATCAGACGTATTAATGTACCACAGACAATGTGTTTCCTGATAATAAGGTAACATTTTTATAGAGTAGCTAGCATATGCTAATCATTATAACAGTACATAAAATAGCTTTCCTGCTTTTACATTTATAAAATGAATTATTTAGTAATAATTTCTTGGAATACTTCTGAAATTACACACATAAGGAAGAACCAGTACATTATTTAAAGTCTTTGGCACATTTTAAAAAAATGATATTTAGGCCGGGTGCAGTGGCTCATGCCTGTAATCCCAGCACTTTGGGAGGCCCAAGTGGGCAGATCACTTGAGCTCAGGAGTTTGAGACCAACCTGGTCAACATGGTGAAATCCTGTCTCTGTCAAAAAACACTAAAATTAGCTGGGTGTGGTTGTGCACACCTGTAGTCCCAGCTACTTGAGAGCCTGAGGTGGGAGAATAGCTTGAAACTAGGAGGAGATGGAGGTTGCAGCGAGCCAAGATTATGTCACTGCACTCCAGTTTGGATGACGGAGCCAGATTCAGTCTCAAAAGCAAACAAACAAACAAACAAAAAATCAGAATTAATATTTAGAACTAGCTTACCTCCAGTGGTGAGTTGACAGCAGCCCCAATTTTAGTGTCATTATAACTTTATATTGTCACATAGAAAAACAAATATTCTAACCTGAACTGAAATGACTTCAGAATGTACTGCAAGAATGTAAGAGGTATAGACATTCATTAAAAAAAAGAAAAAAATATTTGAAAGAATTACAGCAAAGAAAACAATCAGCAGTGTAGGTATTCATGCATTTATAATAGGAAACCCAGCCTTTGATTTACAAAAGTGTCCATCTGGCCAGACGTGGTGGTTCACGCCTGCAATCCCAACATTTTAGGAGGCCGAGGCAGGTGGATCACCTTAGGTAAGGAGTTCGAGACCAGCCTGACCAACATGGTGAAACCCCGACTCTACTAAAAATACAAAAAAAAAAAAAAAAAGACAAGGCATGGTGGTGGTGTATTAAGAGGGAAGAGAAGGAAAAAAATGTAAAACAGGGAGAGAAATTGAACAGAGAAAAATTCTGCATCCCCCCAGAAGGTGCACCCTCCAGGTTTAGGCTTGTATAAGAGGCAGAGTCACAATTTCCCTCTACTTGGATCATCAGAATTCTTACAGATGAAAAGACGTACCTGGCTGATCTGAATAGCTCGAGCACTGGTATAAGAGTGTGTCTGGAATGTGGATAGCTTTTCTGCTGACCTGGCAGGGGATCTGATGTGGTTCCAACCCTTCCCCCTGATAAGACATCAGTACAGCTCACTGAGAGCTCCCTCAGCCACCTTGGACAAGGCTGGGACCTCTATCTACCACTGGGTATTGTATGTATCCACCTGCTTTAGCCATAATTTGGGTCCCTGTGTGGGGGACCCCTGTGTAGGGATCCCTGTAGAGGTTTCTGCCCTACTATCCTGAAGCCTAGACTATCAAAATTATAAATAAAAAACTGGATAAAAACAAATAAATAAGGCCAGGTGTGATGGCTCATGCTTATAATCCCAGCATTTTGGGAGGCTGAATACAGGCAGATCACCTGAGGTCACGAGTTCATGACCAGCCTGATCAACATGGCAAAACACCATCTCTACTAAAAATACAAAAAAAAAAAAAAAAAATTAATCAGATGTGGTGGCAGGAGCCTATAATTCCAGCTATTCGGGAGGATGAGGCAGGAGAAATGCTTGAACCCAGGAGGCAGATGTTGCACTGAGCCGAGATCACACCCTTGCATTCCAGGCTGGGTGACAAGAGTGAAGCTCTGTCTCAAAACAACAACAACAAAATACAAATAAATAAAAAAAAGTGCATACCATGGGGGAATTAGATAAACTTCAAGAGACTGCTACCATTCCAACTCCACAGAAGATAGTGAACTTACTCATACACTGAGCACATTGCTACTACAACCAGTTTATGAGAAAATCATTATACAAAGACTCTTTGTAACCAAGAAACACAGAGTCTTTACTGATGAAAGCACAAAGAACCAAATTAGGCTATAATTAATCATAACCATTAAAGTCACATCCTTAAGGAGAAAAAAAATTTTAAAAAATCATCAAATCAAGCATAAATTCAAGAATAGTTCGAAGAAATAGTCTAGCAACATGAGGAGGAACCAGAAAATTAAGTCTGGTAATATGACAAAACAACGGAGTTCTATGATACTTCCAAAAGATCACACTAACTTTCCAGCAATGAATCCAAACCCAGATGACATCTGTGAAATTCCAGATAAATAACTCAGAATGTTAATTATTAAGCTACTTAAGGAGATACCAGAGAAAGATGAAAACTATCATAAAGAAATTTAAAAAACATTTTAGAATATAAATACAAAATTTTCTAGAAAGATAGATAACATAAAGAAATACCGATCAGAACTTCTGGAAATGAAAGACACACTTAGGGAGTTACAAAATACAGTGGACACTTTTAAAACATTAGAACAAGTAGAAGAGAGAATCTCAGAGTTAAACTGGCTAAACCAGAGAATAATCGGTGTTCCTGAGGGAGAAAATAAAGTGTGGAATATTTATTTGAGTGAACAGTTGAAGACAATGTTTCTGTTCTAGCTATAAAATTATCATTTATATATAATGATTGTTATACAAAAGTACAGTACATTGGTATACACATCACGTAGACTGATTGCGTATTTTTTCACTTGCCTAAAGGGAAATGTGAAACACTGCATTGTCAAAAAGCCAAAGGATACTTACATTTTACAGTGCCTCTGTGATTTTTATATTTTTGTAGCAATATGTACAGTTGAAAAAACAGCTCTAAAATTTTTATAGAATCAATAAAAATATTATAGCATATGAAAATATTTGATTTACTTACAAAATTTCCTGACTGAATTCTATGTACAAATGAACTTGACATATACTTATTTAAAAGGAAAAGAGAAGGCCGAAGCTTTGTAATAGCAAGAACGTCTTACTATTTATTTGTCCCATAGATGAAAAAGATCATTGAAAAAATCACCTAGCAAAAAAGATACAGCCTAAAGTCTCAGTTTATGAAAATGCATTATTTTATCTCCTTCATGGGAAAATCACATTTTTTTCTTTGGCAAAAGTCTTTAAAATAATGTTTTTAGCTTTTAGGATAAAGTATCAAAGCATCTAAATATTAAATAGTTATTATTTTATATTTTACTTTATATTGCATATTGACATATACTCATTAAATATTTGATTCATAAAATCAAGTTTATTATAATCAGTATATAAATCACAAATAGAATTGCTACTTAATTTGATTCAATATTGTTATTTAGTTTGATATTCAAAGTATATTTGACTAATAATTTTGCATTTTTCTAAATATAATAATCTCTGATTTTCCTGAAACATTTTTAATTTTAAATATCTCTATGACTAACAAATTGATTGGCTAGGTAAAGATAAAAGTAAATTGAAGTAAACAATACTGTTTCTGGGTAGTGTGGAAAGTTTATGTGTTTTTTGATATAAATGATGTATTATAAATTCTGTTTGCATATTATCAATGAAAACAATGTGATAGAATTATGCTTTTAGTGTTTTACTAAACATAAATGTAGAGATAGTATAAATATTGGGGGAAATTTATTTATTTCCTTCAAAATTATTTACTGATTCTATTTTCTCAGAAACTCAATAAATAATTTTGAACTAATGTTAAATGGTGAAACACAGGGAGTGACAAACCAGACAAGGCCTTTGTCAAATAAAGGGCCCATAGATAGTAAAACTACAGGCTGCACTTTACTGTATGAGGAAAATAAAACATAAAATAGAACTAAACTTGCTGGTGGAGGCACAGGAGGTATTTTTGATAGTGTTCTCTGGTAAGATATCTGAGGAAGTGACATGCGACCAGCAGTGCTTACTGTAAGAATAAACCAGTCATGTGACAATGTGCAGGATGAACATTACTGGCAGTTGGAAGAAGTATAACATTTCAATGACATAGATTACATGGTTTTCCAGGGACAGTCTGATCCTGTATGACAGTGAAGGAATATTTACAGTAGTTCATGAAACAGGTAGGGGCCAGCTAATGTATAGCCTGATGAGCCACATAAATTATTTGGATTTTATTATAAAGATAATGGAGACTTCTCTTACGGCCAACAGACTTAAAGCTCTTGAGAAGAACTCCTGCAATACAGGTAGGCACTCACCATCACTCTCTTCATCCTCAGTCCTGGCCCTACAAACAGCTCACCACATGTCCTAGAGTATACCTTGGGCTGATTCAGAAGGCTAAGCTGACCAAGCAGGCTGAGAGCGCTTCAACATGGCCACATTCAGGAAAGCCGCCTACAAGACCATGGTCAGGGGCCACAGGGGCCACAGGTCTGCCTGGTAGGTCATCTGAATGAAGCATTGAGCAGAAAACTAACACCTCCAACCATAATTTGCAGCTGATTAAGGACTATCTCAAGCAGAAAACTGACAACTCTGACAAGAAGTTGCAGCTGATTAAGGACTATGAGCAGGAAGTGAAGTCTGAGCTGAGACCCATCTGCACCAGTGTCTTGGAATTTTTGGATAAGCATTTGATAGCCAGTGCAACTCATCTAAATAGTAAGGTCTTCCTTCTGAAACTGAAGAGAGACGACGGCTTGTACTTTGCTAAATTTGCATGTGGTAATGATTGAAAACAAATGAAAGATAATTCCCAAGAAGCTTACTAAAAAGCATTTGATAGAAGCAAGAAAGAGACACAACCCACACAACCAATCTGCCATGATCTGGCTCTCAACTTTTCTATATTTTACCATGAGATCCTTAATAAAAAGGCTTTTAATGAAGCCATTGCAAAACCTGATAAGCTTAATAAACACTAGTGCAAAGTCAGCACCCACCTTATGAAGTTGATTAGAAACAACCTAACACCATGGACATTAGACAATGCAAGAGAAAAATGTGAAGGAGCAGAAAACTAAATGCATATAGGGTCTCATCCTTCTTTTTTAAATGAAACCTTGTCAAACATGTCCATTCCTTATTTCACTTGGATTTTCTATAGCAAAGAAACCTATTCATGTGTGTGGAATTCACTGTTTATAGTGTGTTCACACTGCAGCTTTGGGAGGACTCCATTTCTTGATTTGTGTTTGTCTTGGCCTTCCTCGTGTGCAGTTGCTCCAGTACAAAATTTTTAATCGTTTTTTTTTATGTAAACATAAGTAACTTCCAAGCTCTTAGGTACAAGACTAAATTTGTTTCTGGTATTTAAGTATTGTGAACAAGTTCTGCAAATGATGGTGTTTCGTGTTACTGTGAAAATATGAAAACGTAGTTAAATACAATTTAAAGAATGTTCTACATAACTTCTTACTATATTCCCTCCTTTACTCTTCTGGGATTTCCTTTCAGTAAGCAACTTTTCCATGCTCTTAATGTCACCTATTTAGTAAGAATACAGAAGCATTAGCTTGAATGGAATATCACTTAGCATTTCTGAGCTGGAGGTCAAATTAAAATGCTTACTATATCACATATTATGGATGTCATGTGTATCTGAGACAAAAGGGGGTTTATTTATTCTTCATTTGCTGTTGTTTACTTTGACATCTTCTCTTCTCAATAAACAATTAATTATGCCTTCTTAAAAAGAAATAAATACAATGGAAAACCATCAGAAAAATTTAAAGTGGTGAAATAATATGATCAGTTATTTTTACCCACAGACAATAACCTGATAACAAAAGGAGGTACAATCTTTTTTCCAGGGACAAAAGTCAAAGCAATGAGATTCTTAAGTAGACCAGAAAGGAGATGAAGCTAGTTTTGCCACTCACACAATAGGTTGGTTTGATCACTTGGCAGGTGACACCCCAATAACCACAAACCAAGGAGGATTTAATAAAGGGATTTTATTACCTGCAACAACTAAGAAGATCACCAGTGATAGTTACCACAGCAGTGCCTCTCCAGAAAAAGGTGAAAAGGTGAGTCATTGTATTAGAGGGGAAGTACAGACAGTGCAGGCACAGTCACTGACCATACTTCTACCCACCTCACAAGTATAGATAATGGTAAACTATCTCCTCCCTGAGCAGGGATTTTAGTATGGTAATGAGGGGAGTTTGCCAAAGTTCATCTCCAGCTCGGGCGTCTCCTGATCCAACCAGCTTGTATTTTCCTAGGGTGAGCTTCTTCCTGGAACCTTTTTGAGGCAACATGAACTCATGTTTAAAGAGATACAAGTAGGTACTTATTCACAGTGCATACCCCCAAACCTGGGGACTTTGGGTTACAATTGGCTTAGTAGTTAGAGTCTGACATGGTGATAAGTAGATAAATTTGTAATGTATTTTGAAGTCAGAACTTACTACTGGCTTGGCTGTGAGAATAAGAGAGGTAGAAAACAGAGAAGGAATTTTGTTATTTGAAAAGATTTTTCTTGGTTAAATGGGTGAGTGTGAAATAGAAAATGATTGAGAAATAATTGCATATGATAAGTCATGATACCTAATTAATAAGTAAATAATAAGTGTGCATTTCTATCTCCTATTTGACTCTATTTTTTCTTCTCATAATTCCTAAAATGTGTTTCATATTGATTATAACAGTTTGCTTTTGAATTCAGAATGCTTGTTTTTCAATAAATAAAGCAGGGTGAATTGTCAAAGATTTTAGATGGAAATGTTCTTAAATTACCACATTTCCTTTATTGACTCTAACTCTAAAATAATCAAGCTTTTTAAAAAAAATACACAATTTCTATCAAAATATATAGAAAATTTTCACTCTGCCCAGAAGCAGTATGATATACTATAATTTTCTCTGGTTCATAATTAGATAATCAATTCATTCATTATAAAGGGTTTTTTAAATGAATAGTGCTTTAGAAAAAACAGACTGCTAGTGACTATGTAGATGACAACAGTTTAATAGTTTCCACAATCTAATTCGGCCAGTCCTTCATATACTGTTACTTTTATAATAATTATATAAATACAATTTTACAAATATAATGTCAAAATATATATATACATACATGTATATACATGTATATCTACTTATATGTGTATATGTCATATTATTTCAGTATGTATATGTATTAGTCAGGGTTCTCTAAAGGGACAGAACCAATAGTGTAGATAGATAGACAAATAGATATAGAGAGGGGAGTTTATTAGGTATTAATTCACAGAATCACAAGGTACTACAATAGGCCATCTACAAGCTGAGGAGCAGGGATAGCCAGTTTGAGTCCCAAAACTGAAGAACTGGGAGTCTGGTGGTTGAGGGAAGTAAGCATTCAGCACAGGAGAAAGATGTAGGGTGGGAGGTTGGGCCAGTCCAGTCTTATCACGTTTTTCTACCTGCTTTATATTCTAGCAGTTCTGGCAGTTGATTAGATGGGGCCCACCCAGATTAAGGGTGGCTCAGCCTTTCCCAGGCTGCTGACTCAAATGTTAATCCCTTTGGCAACACCCAGGATGAATACATTGCATCCTTCAATTCAATCAAGTTGACACTCAGTATTAACTATCACAAGTACACCTCTTGTCAACTTACACCTATACACATCTCCTGAGATCATACATAATCTTCAAATTAAGACAACTATAAAGTCATAATTACATCTAGCATGATACAACTCTCCTTCTTCATACAACTAAAAATACACCAATCCCCAATGGAAATGCTATTACGTAAAGTTAACAACATTTAAATGCTGATATGAAGTCAATAAATCTCATGTCACATAACAAAAGAAATAGAAAACCAAATTAAGATATTTTCTTAGTACAAATGCATACACGCACAAACATGATTTTAGCAAAAGAAAGAATACTCATGGCAATTACAGTCATCCTCGTTTCCACAACTTATTACATGGTTCTAAGTGATATTGATGACTATCTTCTTCTACTACCCATTCTGTATTCCCTTTGCCTTCGGCAATCACCTCAGCAGTTCATAGTTTTTTCTAATGGAGTGACCCAATCCTTCATTCTTAAAGGATCTGAGCCATTTTTTAATCCTTCCTGGATTAGGCTGTTGTAGTTTCCCATTGACCTTATCACAAGGCTTGGTAATACTAAGAGATGCCCTAGTGGATCTTCCGTATTCCATGCATACTTTTCCTTACCTCCATTGTGGAGTAGTAAACTGATCTCATCTTGATGGTGCAGATCAATGACCTCAGCCAAAACTGTAACTCCTTTGTTAGCCTGTTGACTTAAAGGTAGGAGGAGCCCAAAGTGTCCAGGTGGCAATCTTAACTTCCAATTTAATGGAATTGTTGTGTCTCCTGGTGGCAGTGTTCCTCCCTCTGTAACTAAGACCTCTAGGCCAGAAGAATGTAATGTTGTGGAAACAGGAAGCAAAAATTTTGCTAGTGGATCGCTAGGGGTGTGGCTTCCACTTCCACTCTTTGATTCCTAAACCTATGAATCTGACTAGAGGAGAAACAGTAATATACATTGGATGCTGGTTAAAGGTATACACAGCCTTCTGGAGAACTTTGCTCAGTGCTGCCAACTATTTTTCACTTAGTTGGTATTGTATTTGTGACTACAATAGGCCAGTCCGCCATTCTATCCATTTAGCTGCTTCAGGATGATGAAGATCATGGTGAGACGACTGAATTCCATGAGCACAATCACACTGCTGCACTTGTTTAAACATAAAGTGAGTGCCTTGGTCAGAGGTAATGCTGTGTGAAATACCATGGTGGTGGATAAGGCATTCTATGAGTCCATGCATGGTAGTCCTGGAAGAAGCATTGCATGCAGGATAGACAAACCCATATCTGGAGTAAGTGTTGAGGAACAACCATTTCCCTTTTTACGATGGGAGAGGTCCAATATAATCAACCTGTCACCAGGTTGCTTACTGATCACCGCTAGGAATGGTGCCGTATCAAGGGCTCAGTGTTGGTCTCTGCTGCTGGCAAACTGGGCACTCATCAGTGGCCGTAGCCAGGCCAACCTCAGTGAATGGAAGTTCATGTTACTGAGTCCATATGAAAACCTCCCCCCCTGCCACAATGGTCACTATGTTCATGAGCCTATTGGATGATTTCAGGGGCGGCTGGGGAAAGAGACTAAGTGGAGTCCACAGAACAGGTCATCCTATCCACTTGATTATTAAAATCCTCCTCTGCTGAGATCACTTGTTGATGAGCACTCACATGGGATACAAATATCTTCACAGTTCTTGACCACCCAGAGAAATCTATCCACATACGTTTTTCTTGGATTTCTTTGTCACCAATTTTCTAGTCATGATCCTTCCATGTCCCTGACCATCCAGGAAAATCATTGGCTACAGCCCATGAATCAGTATATAATTGCAAATCTGGCTCTCTCTCTCTATGTATATATATAGTATGTATGTATATATGTGTGTGTGTATATATATATGTGTGTATATATAGGGCAGTTTATTAAATATTAACTCACAGTTTCCACAATAGGCCATCTGCAAGCTGAGGAGCAAGGAGAGCCCGTCCACATCCCCAAACTGAAGAACTTGGAGTCCAATGTTCAAGGGGAGGAAACATCCAGCACAGAAGAAAGACATTGGCTGTGAGGCTATGCCAGTCTTGTCTTTTCACATTTTTCTGCCTGCTTTATATTCTAGCTGCACTAGCAGCTGATTAGATGGTGCCCACCCAGATTAAGTGTGTGTCTGCCTTTTGCAGCCCACTGACTCAAATGTTAATCTCTTTTGGCAAAATCCTCACAGACACAGGCAGAAATCAATACTTTGCATCTTTCAGTACAATCAAGTTCACAGTCAGTATTAACCACCACAGTATATGAAACCCAAATTTCCTAAATATACAAAAAAATTATAACTACTGTTTATCAGTTTTGAATCTTAATGACAAAATTCTTTAGTTAATATACAAAGTTCTATCAATCTGTCAATGTTTACTGACAAAGGTCACTATTTACCACATAAAGCAGACTTTAAACTAAAAATTGCAAAGAGGACAAAGAAGGGCACTACAAAATGATAAATTATCCAATTTAACAAGAAGATTTACCTATTGTAAATATGTACACATTCAACTTTGGAGCACTCAGATTTGTTAAATGGTTATTACTAGATCTAAGTGTATAAATTGATAGACATATGATAATAGTAGGGGACTTTGATATTTTACTAAGAGCATTAGACAGATCATCAAGGTAGAAAATGAACACAAAAAAATTCTGGACTGAAATTTAACACTTGACCACACAGAGGTAACAGACATCTATAGAATACTGCACCCAACAACCATAAGATATACATTCTTCTAATCTCCATACAGAACATTCCCTAAGATTCACCACATGCATGGTCATAAAGTGAATGTCAATAAATTTTTTAAAAAAGAAATTACACCAAGCATATTCTTAGACCACAGTGGAATAAAATTAGAAAAAACAAAATAGCAATAGGAATTCTTGAAACCACAAAAATACATGGAAACTCAAAAAAATTGCTCCAAATGACTTGTAGGTAAACAACAAAATTAAGTCAGACATCAAAAAATTCTTTGAAATAAATGAAAAAAGACATAGACCATATCAAAATCTCTGAGATGAGGCAAAAGTAATGTTGAGAAAAGTTTATATATGTAAATACCTACATCAGGAAGTTAGAAAGAACTCACATTAATCATCTAATATTATATAGAGAAGAACTAGAAAAACAAGAACAAACCAAAACCAATGTCAGCAGTAGAAAAAAAAAAAAATCAGAACAGATTTTTAATAAAAAGGAAGAGAAGATCCAAATAAGCATAATTACAAATGAGAATGGTGACATTATAGCTGATTCCATAGAAATACAAAAGATCCTCAGAGACTACTATTAACATCTCTGTGCACACAAAACAGAAATTTTAGAGAAAATGGCTGATTTTTTTCCCGGAAACACACAACCTCCCAAGATTGAACCAGGAAAACCTTGTAACCCTCAATAGATTAATGATATAAAAAATTGAATCAATAACAAACAAACAAAAAACCTATCAATCAAAAAAGTCCTGTACCAGAAGAATTTACTAAATTGTACCAGTTGTACAAAGAAGAGCAGATGCCAATCCTACTGAAAAGACTACAAATAAAAAAGAGAGCGAGAGAGAGAGAAGGAGGGAGGGTGGCTTGCAAGATGGCTGAATAGGAACAGCTCTGATCTGTAGCTCCCAGTGATGGCAATTCAGAAGATGGGTGATTTCTCCATTTTCAACTGAGGTACTCAGCTTATCTCATAGGGATTGGTTGAAGAGTGAGTGCAGCCCACAGAGGGCGAGCCAAAGCAAAGTGGGTTGTCGCCTCACCTGGGACGTACATGGAGTCAGGGAACTCCCTCTCTTAGCCAATAAAAGCCTTGAGGGATTGTGCCTTGAGGAACGATGCACTCTGGTCCAGATACTATGCATCTCCCACAGTCTTCACAACCCACAGACCAGGAGATTTCCACAGTTGCCTATGCCACCAGCGCCCTGGGTTTCAAACATAAAACTGGGTGGCCATTTGGGCAGACACTGAGTGAGCTAGCTGCAGAGCTGCAAAAGGTTTTTTTTTTTTTTTTTAATACCCCATTGGCACCTGGAATGCAAGTGACATGAAACTGTTCACTCCCCTGGAAAGGGGGCTGAAACCAGGGAGTCAAGTGGTCTAGCTTAGTAGATCCCACCCCCACAGAGCCCAGCAAGCTAAGATCAACTGGTTTGAAATTCTTGCTACCAGCAAGGCAGTCTGAAGTTGGTCTGCGATGCTCAGGCTTGGTGGGGAGAGGAGCATCTGCCATTATTGAGGTTTGAGTAGGCAGATTACCCCTCACATTGTGAAGAAAGCCTCCAGAAAGTTCAGACTGAGTGGAGCCCACCAAAGTGCCACGGAGCTGCTGTAGCCAGACTGCCTCTCTAGATTCTTCCCCTCTGGGTAGGGCATCTGTGAAAGAAAGGCAGCAGCTCCAGTCAGGGGCCTATAGATAACCCCCCCCCTTATGGATAAAACCCCCATCTCTCTGGGATAGAGCACTTACAGGGAGGGACGGCTGTGGGTGCAGCTTCAGCAGACTTAAACATTCCTGTCTGCTGGCTCTGAAGAGAGCAACAAATCTCCCAGCACAGCACTCAAGCTCTGCTAAGGGAAAGATTGCATACTCACGTGGGTCCCTGACCCCTGTGCCTCCTGACTGGGAGATGCCTCCCAGCAGGGTTCGACAGACACCTCATACAGAACTCTGGTCGGCATCTGGCAGGTGCCCCTCTGGAATGAAGCTTCTAGAGAAAGGAACAGGCAGCAATCTTTGCTTTTCTGCAGCCTCCACTAGTGATACCCAGGCAAACAGGGTCTGGAGTGGACCTCCAGCAAACTCCAGCAGACCTGCAGCACAGAGGTCTATCAGAAGGAAAACTAACAAACAGAAAGGAATAGCATCAACACCAACAAATAGGAGGTCCACACAGAAACCTCATCCAAAGGTCACCAACATTAAAGACCTAAGGTAGATAAATCCATGAAGATGAGGAAAAAACAGCAAAAAAGGCTGAAAATTCCAAAAATCAGAATGCCTCTTCTCCTACAAAGGATCACAACTCCTCACCAGTAAGGGAGCAAAAGTGGACAGAGAATGACTTTGACAAATTGACAGAAGTAGGCATCAGAAGGTGGGTAATAACAAACTCCTCCAAGCTAAAGGAGCATATTCTAACCCAATGCAATGAAGCTAAGAACCTTAAAAAAAGATTAGATGAATTGCTAACTAGAATAACCAGTTTAGAGAAGAACACAAATAACCTGATGGAGCTTAAGAACATGTCATGGGAGCTTTGTGAAGCATACACAAGTATTCATAGCCATATTGATCAAAGGAAATAAAGGATATTCGAGATTGAAGATCAGCTTAATGAAATAAACTATGTGAAAAGACCAAATCTTCATTTGATTGGTTTACCTGAAAGTGAGAGAGAGAATGGAAACAAGTTGGAAAACACAGTTCAGGATATTATCCTGGGAAATTTCCCCGACCTAGCAATACAGGCCAACTCAAATTCAGGAAATTTCAATTTCAAATTCAGAAAATACAGGGAACACTACAAGGATATTCCTCAAGAGGAGCAACCGCAACACACATATCGTCAGATTCACCAAGATTAAAACGAAGGAAAAATGTCAAAGGCAGCCAGAGAGAAAGGTCAGATTACCCACAAAGGGAAGCCCATCAGACTAAAAGTGGATCTCTCTGCAGAAAAGAGTGGGGTCCTGCCGGATCTGACTGCCAGACCCTGGCTGAGTGACAGATAAAAAATTGTTCTCAGACGCAGGTTTTTATCTTGCCACGTGGCTAGGGGATTGGGTGGCTCACAGACACCAAGGAGGGGCCATAAAGAGTAACAGCAGCCACAGCCCTGACAAGTCAGCACTGTGGGCATTTATTTAGTACAGATTTAATGACAAAGGCTTTGAGTCAACACAATTTGTAGGTAACTATCATGGTCACCCCCCACCAGAGAGAGCAGTCCTGCATGTGGATGATTATAGGCCAGGTTCCAAAGTCTAACTAAACTAACTTATCTAGATCAATTTCTTTACACTTCCTTGTTATCTACATTTTGTTCTCAGCCTTTGAAGCTTTTGCAAAACCTCCCGGCCTTCCAAGAAGGTTTGCATCTTTCCCTATAATTTCTTCTTATAATTTCTCCCACCACCCTGACTGAACTCTGACATCTTCCCCTTTCCTGGTTTTTGCATCAGGTTTTGTTGATTGAAGAGTGCAGATATGTGCAGCAACAGGTTTGTCTGGCACAGCAGTTATAACTCGTATGCCCATTTTGCATCCTAGAATTAGTAAATAACATAAGACAAACATGAGTATTATCAGTAACATTCTTTTCCAATCAAGGAGTGAACTTCATGAGTTGGGGGGGTCTATCCAGGAGAAATGTTCTCGCACACCCTTCCATATGGCTGTTTGTTGAGCATGTAGATCTATGGCATTAAGGGATTCTAGAATATTAGTTTTAAGTTGATTTACATCTACTGTTAAATTGTCATGAAAGCTTCCCAGAGGTGTTGTTTCACCTCATCCCAACTATGTATTGATTTATTCAAAGGTAGAGAGGTGACACAGATGTGCTTATGCTCCCAGTCACAGTTTAATTGCTGTGACAGTGTATCTTGTTGCTCCCCCACATATTCTAAAGCAGCCTTGAGGGCTTGCAGATGTGCAAAAATCTTTTGATCTATATGCTGATATAAGAGAAGTTCATTAGACACATTTCTGGCCAAATTATCTACAAAAGTAGCTGTTTGTACTGATGCAGTAATAGATGCCACAGCAATATTAGCAGTTGCTAGCATGACTGTGGCTGAGACTATAAAGGTTACAAATGTAACAATGAATCTTTTTTGTCTGACCTAAGACAAGGAGCATTCTAGGGTGGCAAGGGCAGAGGAACCTTGTTAATTGTGTGTTAAATTGACTGGTAGGAAAGCCTCAGATTATCTACTTAATACCATGACACAAGTAAAATTTAAATTAGATATATTATAATTAGTGATACAAGAAGTGAACTAAGCCTGTCCCTGCACTTGGGTCACAGACGTGGAGTTTTGGGGTATAATAGAAATATTGGTTCCCATAAGGAAAACTTATGAGTAGTGTAAATCATGCACTGATAAGTGTGATTATGAAAAAGATTATAGTATGATTGTGACTGAAATTATGATATGTCCCATGCCAGGTGTTAAGGGGGGTGCTAAGATGTCCCACAAACTATGAAGTGCTTTGGGGTGGCAGGGACTCTACTTGGGGTCTGGGATATCCCATCCTCCTATTAGCCCAAATGATAGGGGAATGGGACATAGTAACAAAACTGTCATTGATACCATGATAGATGCAGACATCAGTACGATCACCCTGCAAATGGCTGTGAGGGCTTCAGTCTAAGACGTTATAATTGTCTAACTGGAGTCTATAGTCTGTCTCCCATGACAGACCTCCCAGCTAAAGTGGAATCTATTGCTTTCCCAGTTTTGTTCTTTAGCAAAGGGAGGAATGTTTGGGAAAGGGGCATTGATTGCATTGCCTCGTTTGAAGTTACCTGCAACTAAGACTGTTAAGGCATATCCTTTGCCATGATGTAGCTACAATTGTGTTTGGGCAGGTACACAGTAAGGGTTAGATCTTTAATAACTGACACACAGTGGGAGGATAGTGAAGTGATATGTAGTGTTACCTAGCACCTTAGTCCTATGTGTGTCATTAATGAGGGACCCCACTGGGGATAAATCTATCCCTCCTAGCCAAGCAGCTATGTTATTAGAGGCCGGGAAGTGGGTATCTTCCCAGGTGACAGGGCAGAAGAAAGGTAGATCTAGAGATGAGCCCAATAGAGTGTAGCAGGTATAGGTTGCAGACAAAGTGAGAGCATAAAATACCCTACACGAGTTTGCAACGTACAACAGACAGCATAGAAAAGGAACAAATTATCTGGAGTGCATGATGTCTGTGTCCAGAGCAGGATTCACTCAGCCTCCTGAGTTGTCTTTTTTCGCATCCCTCAGGTAATGTCCAGGACTAGTGTCATTGGAGGAAGCCACATTGTCCAGGGCTGTGGGTCCTGCAGGGTCATTTTCTTCATTTCTGGTACCGGGTTGGGTCCTAGCCACACCATGGTATGGTTTGATGCATTGTGCTGGAATCCAAAGAGGACCTGAGGGGGTGTGAACACAAGCATATCCTTTTCCCCATGTTAGCAATTCATTTGGACCACACCATACACTACTGTTTATGTCTTTCCAAAAAACTGTGTGTTTTATGTCTTGAGAGGTTGTCAAAGTGCTTTTCTACAGCTGATTGAAATTTATAATCTAAATTCTAAAATTAAGAGTAAATAAGGATTGTGCTAGTAGTGTTGCAGAGTCATTACTCATATTTCCCATTTTTTTTGTTTTCTGAGCATATTTTTAAGGGTGGAGTTGGTATGTACTACTATGGCCTGTCCTTGGGGGTTTATACAGAATGCCTGTGGAATGTTGGATGTTCCACGTGTGACAAAATTGTTGAAATTGTGAGCTGGAATAAGCTGGACAGTTATCAGTTTTAGTTTCTGTGGGTCACCCCATAAAAGCAATATGTTTTAAATGTTAAAAGAAGATGTTTAATGACATATTGGGTGGACTCTCCAGGAAAGTCATGAGTGCTAATTAAGTGAGAATTGTTATGAATGAATACATATGCATATCTTAGTTTTCCAAATTCAGAGATGTGGGTAACATCCTTTGACCATAATTGATTAGGTTCTAGGGTTAACACTTGATGAAGAATGGGACGTGTCTGTGAGTTGGCAATCTGGGCATTGTAAAACAATTTGTCTAGTTGGTCTTTGGGTAAGTTGAAATAGTTTAGTTAAGTTTCTCCAATTTTGGTGGAAAAATTGATGCAATTGGGTGGCTTGGTCAAGCAGTGACATCATTACTTGCAGGTCTGCTTGTTCATTGCTGTAAGCCAGGCAGTGAGCTGTGGGCTTGAATATGTGTGATAAAAATAGGATGTGTACATTGATCTAGGAATTGCTGAAGTTGAAGAAAAAGTGTACACAGGGTGGGCTCCAGAGTGGACTTAAGGAGGGCTGTTTCAAGATTCTGCAGTAAATAAACAGAGTAAGCAGAGTCACTAACAATATTGATGAACTGAGCAGAAAAAGTTTCCAGGGCCAATATTAAGTCTCCAACCTCAGTTCTCAATATTAAGTCTCCAACTTCACAAATCCAGAATGAGTGAGAGAATTATGCAGTCTCTACCAAACAGCTGCTTTTCTATGTTTACCAGAACCATCAGTAAACAGTGTTAAAGCATTAGGTAGGGGGGACAGAACTACTTTTGTCGGCAAAACCACAGGAGTATGAGATGAGACTGAAGGAGTTTGTTGGCAGGAAGGATATGTTTTACATGGCCTGTGTAATAAGAGAGTGCTATTTGTAGGTTTAGAGATAAGGGCAATACTGCTTCAAATTGCTTTTTGCTCAAAGGAATTCTAATAACATTAGGGTCATAACCTAGCAATAGATTGCATTGTCTGTGGCCTGAATAGATGACTTTACTAACTAGCTGGATATAGGGAGATAGAGTTTTAGTCCCAGTATGTGAGCAAAAAGTACATTCTAGAAAGCACAGCCCTGGGGCCATCTGTCCTATTAATCCTGTTGGAGAATATTTAGTGGGAAAAACAAATGACTGAACTGAATGTCATGGATCTATGCAATCTAGTTGCCTCTGATAAATAGCTTGCTCTATTTCATCAATTTCCCTTTTTGCTATAGGAGTTAAATACCTGGGACAGTCTAGGGATGTATTGCCCTTTAGAATAAAAAACAAGTTTTGTAACTTATCAGTAGTTGTGCCCAAGGTGGGGTGAAGTAAATTAATATCACCTAGTAATTTCCGATCATCATTTAAGGTGTATAAGTTGCTAGTATTTAATTTAACCTTTTGAGGTCTCACTGATTGGGAAGTTATTATGTATCCAAGATATTTCCAAGGAAAGGACATCTGTACTTTTTCAGGTGCTATGATTAAACCTCTTAACTGTGTATTCTTTACAACAGAGGTATAACTTAAAAGTACTGGCTCCATTGGGGCTGCTAGTAAAATATCATCCATAAAATGAATAATCTTGCAATTAGGAAATTCTTTTCTCCCGAGGAACAAAGCCTGGTTTACATGATACTGACACATGGTAGGACTATTCAGAATTCCTTGAGAAAGTACCTTCCAGTGAAATTGGTGAGCTGGCCTTTCATTATTGATAGCTGCTATGGTAAACACAAACTTTTCTCTGTCTTGTTCTGTAAGAGGAATAGTATAAAAGCAGTCTTTTAAGTCAATAATGACTATAGGCCATTCTTGAGGAACCACTGTGGGGGAAGGGAGCCCCTGTTGACGGAGTCCCGTAGGTTGCAAATGAGCATTGATAGCACATAAGTCATGCAAATGTCTCCGTTTACCAGACTTTATGGGAATTATGAAAATGGGTGAATTCTAAGGGCTGTTTGATGGTTCTATATGGATGGCTTTTAATTGCCCTTCAACTAATTCAGGGGCTCTTTGTAATTTTTCTCCCTTTAAACGCCACTGTTCTTGAAAGAATTGGATCTTGAAAGAATCACATCAAGGGAGGGATAATAACAGTGGCTATTATTAGAAAGGGGTCTGCAGAGTGACCCCCCTTTGGACTAACAGGTCTCATCCCCAGAGATTAACAGGGATGGGCGTAAGTAGAGGCTGTATAACTGCCTTTCTTCCTTGAAAATTGCAACATATTAGGGGGTGTGTGCTCTGCTTGGCTGTGTGCACTTCCCTGATGCTGACAATTTTTTTGTTTCTGAGTGACCCAAGGCCAAGTTTCTGGCCAGTTTTGATCACTAATTATTGAAATATCTGCCTGTGTTTCCAATAAGCCATTAAAATTCTTATTTCCAGTATTTAAGGTGATCATGGGTCTCTAATCAGTGATTAGTTGATTCCAATATACTTCCTATGGCTCCTCTGCTTCCGAAACTTCCATTTCCTCTTTCCTTTCCCTGGGCATTGGGGACCCAGTATGGTAAGAGTAGTAAATGAGCTATCTTTGATCTAGGGGGAAGAATATGCAGGCCTTTACATTCCATCATAACTAATATCTTACCTTGATAGTCACTATTACCCTGGTGAGCATATTAATTTCTTTACTGGATAGGCTTGACCACCCTATAACTAATCCCACTGTTCCTGGAGGCAGTGGGCCCCAGATGTTGATTGCAACCTTTTTAGGGTTTTCTCCTTCTTTTAGAACTAACTCATTGGCAGAGTAAGTCCAGTCCTGTACTCCCAGTAGTGGCTGCTCTAGGAGAGAAGTCTGTGAGCTTTCTATCTGACTGAGGAAAGCCACTGGCATTGCCCCAGTTTGGAGTGCGGCCTGGGGCCAGCCCCTCATGAAGTTTCCCACCTGAGTACTTATGAGGTTGCCGTTTTTACCAAATTTGGATCTGCATTGATTTGCCCAATGTTTCCCCTTTTCACATTGTGGGCATATAGAAAGGGGTTCTTTTCCTGAGTGACCTAAGTCTCTATTATTGGGGCATTCCCACTTCATATGACCTTGCTCTCCACATAGAAAACAATTTGGGTTTCTCTTCCTTTTCACTTTAGGAGGCCTTATTTCTATAGCCAATATTTTAGCTTTGTGTGTTTCAGTCCCTGCCAGTTGACATGCTCCTATAAGTTCCCTGACTGTGGCTGCCTTTCCTCTGATTGTCTGCATTGCTTCCTGGCAGTTGACATTAGCATTTTCATAAATCAGTTGCAACGATAAGATATCAGTGGCCTAAGCATGACTAGTTGGTCTTTTAATTGCCTGGATTACCTGATTGATAAATTCAACAAATGGCTTCTGAGGCCCTTGTCGAACATTTATAAGAGATTCCTGTTGAACTTCGCTTTTGGGAATTCGGTCCCAAGTCCTGAGAGCACACAAAGACACTTGGGCATAGACCTGGGGATCGAAATTTAGTTGCAGTTGTACATCAGCATGGAGACCCCTCCCCTGGAGCATAGCAGCTGTTATGTCTTGCCCAGCCACTTGATTACGGTTGGCTTGTTCACATAACTCATCATATTCTGCCCTCCAGAGGAGGTATTGGCTGGGTTCCAAAGTTATTTTAGCTAGCACTGACCAGTCCCATGGGGTCATATGGAAGTTGTCTTCCATGGCTTCCCTTATTACTTTCATAAATGGGCTAGCTGCTTCATTTTCTTTAACGCTTTTTCATATCTCTTTATAAGCATTAAAATAAATGGGTTCATATACCTGATTGCCTTGTCGGTTTTGAATTACTGGGCAAGCCAAGAGCTCCCCTTCTAATAGCACTTGCCTAAGACAGGGTCCTATAGCTGTAGTGTATCCCTTGTCTTTTTTTCCAATTTATTGGAGAAGGGGAAATCTCCATTTCCTCTTTGTTATTTTTGTCTGCTAACAGCGTGAGGGAGGAGGCAGTAAGGTAAGTGATGCTTCCTCCTCCCTCTCCCTTTTAGGCTTATCTGTGTATAGCAGGGACAGAGAAGCCCTAACTAAGGCCCATAGCATTAGATATGTTACTGGGACCTGTTGCCCTTGTGCATGATGATGTTTAAGATTTCTCCCCACTTGTTCCCAGAGCTCTACATCTAGTGTACCTTCTTCCAGGAACCATGGGTTGTGGGAAACAACAGTTTGCATTAGGTCCTTAATTAATCCTGTGAAACCAAGGCTCTGCTAGCTTTAAGCAGTTGTTTCAATACTTTTATATACTGCTTCTGTTCTGCTGATAACTGTTGTCCCATGATGAAACCCTAAGCAGAAAAATTCCCTCAAACTTGAAATCCTGAGTTGGTACCAATGACATATTGACTTACTGACTGTGCAGCCTCTTCACCTTCACTTTTGAGAGCTCCATCATGATCCTTTGCATAATTCCTCACACGGAGAACCAGCTGCTAAGTCTGTCCTACAGACTCTGCCTGAGCAATGAATGATAAAATGTACACAGACACAGGTTTTTTGCCTGGCCATGAGGCTAGGGGACTGGGTCACTCACAGACACCAAGGATGGTGCCATAAAGGGTCACAACAGCCACAGCCCTGACCAGTTGGCACTGCAGGCATTTATTTAGTACAGATTTAATGACGAAGGCTTTGAGTCAACATAGCTTGTGGGTAATTAACGTGGTCACCCTCTTGGAGCCAGCAGTCCTACGTGTGGATGAATAAAGCCACACACCTCCTTGTTATCGACTGATACCAGTGAAAAACTGGTATCAGTCACTGCAAAAACATACCAAATTGTAAAGACCATTGACACTATGAAGAAGCTGCACCAACTAACAGCCAAAATAACCATCTAGCAACAAGATGACAAGATCAAATTCACATATAGCAATATTAGCTTTAAATGTTAATGGCATAAATGCTCTCAGGCTCCAGAGAAGAGAATTTGGCTGCCTTTGGCCAAATTATTTTTCAAAGCTTTTGCAAAACCTCCTGGGCTTCCAAGAAGATTTGCATCTTTCCCTATAATTTCTTCTTATAATTTCTCCTACCACCCTAACCAAACTGCTACAGGGGCCAATATTCAACATACTTCAAGAAAGAAATTTTCAACCCAGAATTTCACGTCCGGTCAAACTAAACTTCATAAACAGAGGAGAAATAAAATCCTTTACATACAAGCAAATGCTGAGAGATTTTGTCACCACCAGGCCTGACTTACAAGAGCTCCTGAAGGAACCACTAAACATGGAAGTGAAAAACTGGTATCAGTCACTGCAAAAACATACCAAATTGTAAAGACCATTGACACTATGAAGAAGCTGCATCAACTAACAGCCAAAATAACCATCTAGCAACAAAATGACAAGATCAAATTCACACATAGCAATATTAGCTTTAAATGTTAATGGGATAAATGCCCCAATTAAAAGATACAGACTGGTAAATTGGATGAAAAGTCAAGACTCATCAGTCTGCTGTATTCAGGAGACCCATCTCATGTTCAAAGACACACATAGGCTCAAAATAAAGTGATGGAGGAATATTTACCAAACAAATGGAAAGAAAAACAAACAAAGAAACCAAAAAAAACAGGGGTTTCAATCCTAGCTGAACTATCCTAAATATATATGCACCCAGTACAGAAGCATCCAGATTCATAAAGCAAGTTCTTAGAGACCTACAAAGAGACTTAGACTCCCACACAATAATAGTGAGGGACTTTAACACACCACTGTCAGTATTTGGCAGATCAATGAGAAAGAAAATTAACAAGGATATTCAGAACTTGGACTCAGCTCTGGATCAAGTGGACCTAATAGACATCCACAGAACTCTCCACCCTAAATCAACAGAATATGCATTCTTCTCAGAATCACCTCACAGTTATTCTAAAATTGACCAAATAATTGAATGTAAAACATTCCTTAATAAATGCAAAAGAATGGAAGTCACAAAAACTGTCTGTAAGATCACAGTGCAATCAAATTAGAACTCAAGATTAAGAAACTCACTCAAAACCACACAACTATATGGAAAATGAACAACCAGCTCCTGAATGACTACCAGAAAAATAACAAAATTAAGGCAGAATAAATAAGTTCTATGAAACCAATGAGAATAAAGATGCAATGTACCCAAATCTCTGGGGCACAGCTAAAGCAGTGTTTAGAGGGAAATTTATGGCAATAAATGCCCAAATGAGAAAACAGGAAAGATCTAAAATCAACACCCTAATGTCACAATTAAAAGAACTAGATACACAAGAGCAAACAAATTCAAAAGCTAGTAGAAGACAAGAAATAACTAAGATGAGAGCAGAACTGAAGGAGATAGAGATGCGAAAAGCCCTTAAAAAATCAACAAACCCAGGAGCTGCTTTTTGAAAAGAATAACAAAATAGATAGACCATTATCCAGTCTAATGAGGAAAAAAGAGAGAATAATCAAATAGACACATTAAAAAATGATAAAGTGACTATCACCACTGATTCTACAGAAAAACAAACTACCATCAGAGAATACTGTAAACTCCTCCACACAAATAAACTAGAAAATCTAAAAGAAATGGATAAATTCCTGGACACATACACTCTCCCAAAACTAAACCAGGAAGAATTCAAATCCCTGAGTAGGCCAATAGCAAGTTCTGAAATTGAGGCGTAATTGATACCCTGCCAACCAAAAATAAACAAAAAACAAAAAAACAAACAACAATGATAAAACACAGGACCAGATGGATTCACAGGCAAATTCTACCACAGGTACAAAGAGGAGCTGGTACCAGCGCTTCTGAAACAATTTCAAACAGTAGAAACAGAGGGACCCCTCCCTAACTCATTGTATGAGGCCAGCAGCATCCTGATTCCAAAACTTGAAGGAGACACAACAAAAACAGAAAATTTCAGGCCAATATTCCTGATGAACGTTGATGTGAAAAGCCTCAATAAAATACTGGCAAACTGAATCAAACAGCACATCAAAAACCTTATCCACCACAATCAAGTCGGCTTTATCCCTGAGATACAAGGCTAGTTCAACCTACTCAAATCAATAAACATAATCCATCACATAAACAGAACCAATGATGAAAATCTCATGATTATCTCAATAGATGTAGAAAAGGCCTTTGAGAAAATTTAACAGCCTTTCACGCTAAAAACCCTCAATAAAGTAGGTATTGATGGAAGGTATCTCAAAATAATAAGAGCTATTCATGTCAAATCCACAGCCAATATCATACTGAATGGGCAAAAGCTGGAAGAATTCTCTTTGAAAACTGGCACAAGACAGAATGCCCTCTCTTACCACTCCTATTCAATATGGTATTGGAAGTTCTGGCCAGGGCAATCAGGCAAGAGAATAAAATAAAGGGTATTTAAATATGAAGAGTGGAAGTCAAATTTTCTCTGTTTGCAGATGACATGATTGTATATTTAGAAAACCCCATTGTCTCAGCCCCAAATCTCCTTAATCAGATAATCAACTTCAGCAAAGTCTCAGGATACAAAATCAATGGGCAAAAATCACAAGCATTCCTATACACCAGTAACAGACAAACAAACATCCAAATAATGAGTGAACTCCCATTCACAGTTGCTAAAAAGAGAATAAAATACCTAGGAATACAACTTACAAGGGATGTGAAGGACTTCTTCAAGGAGAAGTACAAACCACTGCTTAAGGAAATAAGAGAGGACACAAACAAATGGAAAATCATCCCATACTCATGGATTGGAAAAATCAATATAGTGAAAACAGCCATACTATCCAAAGTAATTTTTAGATTAAATGTTATCTCCATCAAGCTACCATTGACTTTCTTCACAGAATTATAAAAAACTACTGCAAGTAGACACTAAATAACTTTCAAGGATATCATAATACAGATTTACTATTTGGTTGGATTTTATTGTCTTAAAATGTACTGTTTAATTCCTAGCCAATAAGTTTTATTTAAGTTGATAATGTGTGCTTTATTATGTTTTATGTAGTAGTGTGGTCAAACTTTTTATAACAACTGATAAATAAATGTATTTTAAAATTTGTTACATTAAATTGCATATAATATACATAAATAGTTGATCACAAACATAGAATTTAGACTTCTGTTTTTTCTAAATGTTCTCAAATTGAAAAAATAGATTTTATTTTTAAAGTTTCTATGGAGTGATTTCAATATTAAATAATTACTTTGAGGTTTATTAAAAAGCAGCATTTTTGCATGTACACATACCTACATGTATTTCTATTTGTACCATAGATGACTATATGTACTTATGTTATTTTCAGTGTTTCCACAGATTTAAAGAACTCAGTGGAATTATTGAATACTGACTTGCTGTTTAAGAAGTATTCATTTATGTAAAATTTGTTTCAAAATGTAAAACATTCACAACATCTTTGACAAAAGCTCAATATTTTTCAGCCAAACACTGTTGTTCTATGAATGAAAACAAACAATGACTTTTATGTCAACAACACTTTTCATCACAGAGCTAGACCATGTTTCCCAGCCTCCCTTTTCATTAGATATGATCATGTAATTGACTTCTAGGAATGTAAAGTGAGCAGGTATTATTTTCAGTGCATGTTTTTTTCAGGTATGAGATCTCTCCCTCCTCATATAAAAGTTTGTATTTGATATACAAAATTTTATATGTGATATAATCTATATATAACACATAGATTACATTTAATGTTTATATATTATGTTATATTTGTAAATTAAATATGTAATATAATTTACATGTAATATATTACATTACAATGTCTGTTTTCATATATCATATTAAGTTATATAATATTGATCTATTTAATATAAGTCTAGGTAATACATATATTGAAATATGTATTACAAATTATACGTTAATATACATACACACGCACATATTTCATCGTTAGAGATGAAGTAACACGTAACATTCTTTGGAAGCCACACTTCGGATGGTAATGTGAACAATGAACCAATTTTTTTTTAATTTATACCATCTAATGTTCTGGGTGTATGTGTTAGAACAATGTAGCCTAAGAGTACTTATATGTATATTGATACTAAAAGATAGATACTGCCGTAACAACAAACCAACATGTGAAAATATGTGATATTAGTTTAGTATATGGTTCTGCAGAGCAAATAAACTGATTTGGAAAGCTGAAAAGAAGAAGGTCACCATAATCAGTAACAAAATATTTAGTAATTATACTCATTACAGTAATTTGAAAACCAAGTGCTTAGCCGGTAACTTTAAAAAAAAGATAGAAAAAAGTTGATGCATTATTGAATATTGACTGTAGCTTGCTGTGTTTAACAAGATATTATTGAAAGATATTAGCTCAGTCAAGAATTAGGGTATTTTCAAGCAGAGATAAAATCAAGTTACTTCTATAAATGTTGGACCTTTCAGAGTAAAAGAAGCTTACATATTCTGGATGTAAACAACAGGAAATATGATTGGAAAAGTTTATGAACAAAGCAAATCCATACAAGTTTCCTGACAACAGGGTGCCTTGGCCTTGAGGCAAAGCTCTGATTAAGTATGTTGACTTCCCACACTGGCTGTTGTTTCACACAGCTCAAAACAGACCACTAAATTTAAAAAAGAGAGACAATAAAGCAAAGAAAGAAAGCAGAATTGATATTTAAGTCTCATAAAAAAATGTATGAAATATTAGTGAACAACTGAGTGGAAAACAAAAGTAACAGAAACTTAATAGGGTTTCTTTTTTACTTTTAAAAACAATTTTACTTAGAAATAATTTTAGATTTACAAGAAAGCTATAAAAATAGTTCAGAGAGTTCCTCTATATTTTCAAACAGCTTATATATAAAGTCAAAGTCTTATATAACCATGGTACATTTATCAAAACTCAGAATCTAATATTAATACAGTACTATTTACTAAATTACAGACATATTTGAATTTGGCCAGGTTTTTTTTTTTTTTTTTTTTTTTTTTTTTCCATTTGTTTCCTGATTCAGGATCCAACCCAGGATAATAAACTGTATTTCATGATCATGTTCCCCTTAGTCATCTTCATTCCATGACAATTTTTCAGACATTCCTTGTTCTTCATGAACTTTACAGGTTTGAAATATACTGGCCTAGTATTTTTAAAATGCTGCTCACTTTTGGATTGTCTGACATTTTCTCATGATTAGACTTAAGGTTATAATTTTGAGAAAAACTATCACACAGATGAATGCCCTTTCTTTGAATTGTACTGGTGAGCCCCTACTATCAACATAGCATATGA
The DNA here is from genome assembly GCF_000951035.1 of Colobus angolensis palliatus. Lineage (NCBI taxonomy): Eukaryota > Metazoa > Chordata > Mammalia > Primates > Cercopithecidae > Colobus > Colobus angolensis. Next base: position 2,395,352 of record NW_012116644.1, read on the forward strand.
CTGGTGATGAAAACCTTTCTTTATGGTTAAAGTGGTGTCTGCCAAGTTTCTGTACTATAGAATTACTGTTGTTTCCTTTCCAAAGACTAATTCATCAGAAGAAAGTGACGAAACCTAGGTCACATTAAGGTAGAGGAAAATGAAGTTCCATTTCCTGAAAGAAAGGGTATTAAATAACTTGTGGACATATATTAAAACCATCATGGTAATTCATGAATATTTGGAAGAAGCTAATATAAGTATACACAAATATCCTGTTTATCACAGTCTCATGCATTTATTTGGCATTTGTCAGTGGATCTTGCCTCAGAGCAATGATTATTCTGGTATTTCTAATGCTCATTTTCTATTTCTTACTTTTTTTTCTATTTTTATTATTTAAACTTCTTCAATAAGGATGATGTGACTCCTTATTCCTCATTTACTTTACATATTCAATCATTCACATATGACAGTATGGACTCATAGATATATATTTTATTTGTAGGGTATTGTACAATACTATAGGTATTTATTTGTTTGCTAAAGCTGGGCAAGATTTTATACTGGGAGCTATTTCATGTAGGTCCTATGTCTTTCTCACAAGTTACCACCTTAAATAAAATCCCTAGAACATGCTCCAAACTTAGCTTGTGTATCTGCTATCACAGCCCTAAAATTAGTGGTTTCTCCAGGGATACCTGTCTTTTTTTTTATGGGAGAACAGTATTTAAATTTCCCTATCTCAGCTGTTTCTCCTAAGACCTCTACCACATTGTACTGTCTGGTCTTTCTCTTTCTGTATTCTTCCTAACTTTCGCCCTTTCTCTCTCAATTTCTATCAGAATGCATGCTACATCCCTGATAAGTGTTCTGTAATAAACAAATTTTATTCATCAAAATACAAGTGTAGAAGGCATCATCAAGATGGCTGACTAGAGGCACCCAGCAGTTGCCTCTTCTGCAAAGAAGAAATAAAACAAAAAATAGATAATTTACATTAAATAGAACATCCAAGGAATAATGTTGCTATTCAACACTATGATGTTGCAGAATTAGAGTGTTGCAAAAATATGACAAAGACCCTCTGAGGTACAGGAACTTGAGTCAGTAGTGCAGAGAGGAAAGCGAAGAAGCAAGTTGGGATCTATTTGGATACCAGGGAGACTCAAGATCACAGGAAACAGGCAAGCAGATAATTCCCACAAGTACACGTTTCCATCACAGATATCTGCAATACTTGATACAGGAGAGCCCTCTCAGCCCTCACAGGCTTTGAGTCCAGTATAGGGTGCTGCCTGGACTCCGTATGCCTGCACTGTTTCAGAAAAGAAATTTATGTTGGGTCTTTTCACCCCTTAGAACTCAGGCTGCTGTAGCATGGTGTCATTTTAAGAGCAAAGCCACCACCAGACTATATCCTTCCCTGGAGCCCAATAGGTCCTGCGTCTTTATAGTTGTAGGATTCTGATGACATCTCCCCACATCCACCCAGAGGGCTGCAGTGTCATGACACCGGTTAGAATTAGAAGTGCCGTCAAATCCCCAGCACACAATGCCCTACACACCAGGGAATAGTCAGCACACCAAGGAGGCTTCCCTCAGGACATACAAAGCTGAAACACATGTTCCCTAAAATCTGAGAGTTACCTACTCATTGCCAACATCACTGAAAGCAACCCAAACACTGCTACTTGTGGTGTCAATGTGCATCCATGAGAGCCACAAGGAATCCAAGGACAGGCACATCCAGGGCCTACCACCTCAACTGCTGGCATCCACATGTAGGACTCAGGTATTTGATGACTGGCCTGACTGGGGCCTGTTGACACCACTTTTAGTGACTGTGCCCATATTAGTGCCGAGGTGGCCTCAAGCTTGTGCATACCGTACAGTGGTCCAAGGATCAATAATCTGGGGCCTACCATGACCAAAACTAGTGAACTGCCCAGTGGTAGGGATGCCAAATTCTTATGTGCACACCCCTCCAGGGCCCTGAAGATGGGCTGCCTAGTGTCCTTCTCCCCAACAATACCATGCATAGCCTCAAGAAAAAAAAAAAAAAAAAAAAACTTAAGCCACGGAGGAACTCACAAACACCACTAACATTGATTGTGGGTGAAGAAATAATTTAGAAACAACGAAACCAAGACTCCTTTAATCTAAAACCAAAAAACCCTACCCAAATGACAGTAGATATATCTACAGGAAAATGCCTTTTCCTACCAAATATTCTTTATAAAATTGAAAGAAGTAACTATTATACCGGCTGTACTTATATTCACATAGAGACACAAGAAACATGGAAAAGCAAGAAAACATGATATCTTCAAAGAAGGAATAAATTCCAGTTACAGACTCTAAGGAAAGAAAATCTATAAAAACGCATAAAAATAAATTTGAAATAATTATTTTAAAATAACTTTGTGAGATACAAGAGAACACAAAATACAATACAAAAAGTCAAGATAAAGAATGTAAATGAGAAATTCAACAAGAAGATATAGATGATTTTAGAACAACAAACAATCTTCCATGAATAATTCAAAGTTTTTTTGTTTTTTTTTTTCTTTGAGTTGTCGCCCAAGCTGGAGTACAGTGGTATGATCTCAGCTCACTGTGGCCTCCCACTTCCTGGGTTCAAGTGATTCTTCTGCCTCAGCCTCCCAAGTAGCTGGGATTATAGGTTCCCACCACCATGCCCAGGTAGTTTTTGTATTTTTAGTAGAGACAGAGTTCCACCATGTTGGCCAGGCTGGTCTTGAACTTCTGACCTCAGGTGATCCACTCGCCTCAGCCTCCTAAAGTGTTGGGATTACAGACATGAGCCACCGTGCCCAGCCTGAATTCAAAGATTGAAAAAAAAGAAATATATTAGAGAGCTTCAACAGTAGACCAGATAGAGCAGGAGAAATACTTTTTGAATCTGAAGACAGGTATTTTGAAGTAACCCAGTAAGACACACAAAGAAAAAACAGAAAAGGGAGAGAAACAGGAAGAGAGAGAAACAAAGAAACAACGAAAGAAGAAAAAATATTTTAGGATAATGAAGAGACATATGTGACATGTGGGACACGATTAAATGAATGACTATTTACAATTCTGGATTTCCAGAAGAAGAAAAATAGGGAAAAGCATATAAAAGCTATTTAATAGAATAATAGCCGAAAATTTTCCAAATCATGGGAGAGATGTAGACATCTACAAACATAAACCTGAAGGAATATCAAATAGGTTCAACTGAAGAAAAGTCCTCTCCAAGGCATATGATAGTAACACTGTCAAAAATCAAAATCAGAATTCTAAAAACAGCAAGAGAAAAATGGAAAGTAACACTTAAGGGAATTTTCCTCAGGTCAACATTAGATTTCTCAGCAGATGTCTTACAGGCCAATACAGAATGGAATAATATAACAAAAGTGCCTATTGGTATGAGTTTTTGATACCAGCCATAATTAATTACCACAAAATCAATGACTACAAAAAGCATAGATTGAGATTATTATTTTATCATTCTGGAGATCAGAAATAAATAATCAAGGAGTTAGTTGGGTTGTCTTCCTTCTGGAGGCTTTAAGAGAGAATCTGTTTCCTTGCCTTTCAAGATTCTAGGGGAGTATCTTAACTGGTGTCCATTTCTTCATCTTCAACTTGTATTATTCTAACATCTGATTTTGTCATCACATCTCTTTTTTCTGACATTTACTGTTACAAAGTTTAATGCAAAAAGCATTTCAGTACTGTGATATGTCAGGTTCACTAGAGGAATTTTTGACAATATTTGATTTTGCCAGTAAGTGGTTGGTAGTTCTGTATTAATTTCCTATTGCTGCTGTTACAAATTACCACAAATTTTGTGTCTTAAGATGATATCAATTTATTATATTAGAGTTCTGAAGATTATATTCCTCAACTGCATCTTTTGGAATGAAAACAAGATGTCAGCAGAACTGGGTTCCCTCTGAAGGCACCAGGGGAGAATCTTTGCATTTTCCAGCGTCCACCCACATTCCTAGGTTTGTGGGCTCTTCCTCCATCTTCATAATACCATATTTTATCTTCTGGCTACTTCAATACTTCTTCTTCATCTAATTCTGACCCTCTTTCCTTCAGTTTGATAACACTTGATCCTCCTAGGAAATCCAGAATAATCCTTCCATCTCAATATTGTAAAACCACATCTTCAAAGTCCCTTAAACTCTGTAAGAAAACATGTCACAGGTTCTGGGATTAGGATGTGGACTATTTTTGGAAGCTATTATTCAATCTTCCTTACTGTCTTCTCTTCAGATGCAATGCTGGGACTAACACATATTCTCACTGTTCCATTGGCTAGAAAAGCTTTTTAAAAATTTTCTTTTTCTCTTCTTATAACAGCAGTAGGTTTCTGCCAGTAAAATCAAACTAAATTCTGTTGCCCTTGACCATTCATATTAAGGATTTTGTTGCTTAGGAGAGATAGATGGCATAGATCTGGGGAGAATATTGATTGTTGCTGCTAGTCCTCCCATCCAGCTACAGAAAATTATCACTTATGCTCCCAGAAAGCCATTTTTACTTTTCTTTCCCGCTAGAGATTTACATGTTGGTTCCCTGCTAAGTATGGGGGCGTTGTTTGGAATGGAGTCAGCAATTGCTGCTGTTCTTGTTCCTCAGTCAAAACGATGGGAAATATTTCTCAGGATCCTCCCCAATCTTTCCTTATGAGTACCACAGATAGAAAAGTTTCCAAGTGCCCAGGCGAGGTGACTCACGCCTGTAATCCCAGCACTTTGAGTGGCCGAGGCGGGCGGATCACGAGGTCAGGAGATCGGGACCATCCTGACTAACACGTTGAAACCCCGTGTGTACTAAAAGTACAAAAAATTAACTGGGCGTGGTGGCAGGCGCCCTTAGTCCCAGAGCTACCTGGGGGTCTGAGGCAGGAGAATCGCTTGCACTGGGGAGGTGGAGGTTGCAGTGAGCCGAGATCGCGCCATTGCACTCCGGCCTGGGCAACAGAGCGAGACTCTGCCTGAAAAAAACAAATACAAAAACGAAAACAAAAAACAAAAAGCTCCCAAGAAGATATAAATGTTCTATGTCCATGTTCCTTAGGGGTTTTACACTTTCACTTTACTCCTCAGCAATTTATTAAAATTGCCTGGCTGAATCTTCTTATGAGGTTATATGGTGATCTACAATATCTGGCCCAGGTAAGCATTTTCTTCAGTCTTCTTTCTCCCTGAACGTGCCTGTTTCCCTCCAATTTTCAGCTTAGTTGTTTGTCCCATAACTACAGTTCTCCAGCTTCTTCAAGAAAAGTCCTTAATTTACAATTTGTTTAGTTATTTGTTTTTTTCTGTTTAAGAGAATAATTGTTTTATCTAGGGCTCTACCTCCCTGTATTCAGTCCAGAGTACCTTATTCTCACTTAGTTCCTACTTACTTTTTTTTTCAAATAAATTAGGAATATAGCAACAACAAAAAAGAATTTCTAAAGCAACTCTTGAGGCCCTCAAACTTTTCCACAAAGTGGGTTGTGAAATCTGTACAGCTGCCAAAGAAGGATCATCCTTAATGACCATTCTATGTATAGCAATGATAATTCATCTAGAAACAGATACATGTTGAAATTAAGAGTCACTTCCATTATTTAAGAACACTTTATAAGTTCTAGATAACATTATTTAATCATTCCTTTGGTTTCTAGCTTCACTGAATGGAACTTTCTTACATCTTTTTGTCACTGTTCCCCATCATTGTTTTGATGAAGAAAAAAAATGTAGTTTTTAATATTATCTGTCAGCCACTATGAGGAACTACACCTTGAGCTCACAAAGCATTGAGTATTACTGAAGGACTTGAAAGTCTCCACTGTTTATTAAACCTTTCCACACTAGTGGGACTAATCTGTAATATCTTCCAAAACTATGTAACATCTGCAATCTCTGTAGTGATCTCTCACCTTTGGGCAGCAGTTTTTTGCTGAGACTTGTGGATCATACTCTTAGCACTTAGAGTTCAGGAATTGGCCAGGGACAAAGGCAAGTTCCATGCATATCTTTAAAACTCATTTTCAGTGCCCCAATTCTCCTTGTTATTTACTCCCTCAGATACCTTTGTCAGCATCGATCTTTGATCCCTGCTTCTTCCCCTCCAAGTCATGTATTTCTTTGCGTGGCCTCTATCTACTTTCTACAGGGTTTGGATAATGCACTGGAGGAAAGAGTGGAGTTGAATGCGGAGTTTATCTCCTGTGCTTCCGTTCCCTGCAAGAACGAGAACTGCATTTGTTCTTATGAAATGTCTCGAAAGTGCTTCTGTATATAATGTTCTACCTTTTTTTCTACTGTATCAATCTATTCTGTCATAATTGAAAAACTACATAGACAAGTTTTTAAAGCGAAATGATCCATAATAAATAAAATTATTCTAAATTATTTAAATTCTAGTTAAAGTAAACCACAAAATTTAAAAAAACACAAGCCAGAAATAACTGTGATGAATATTTTCTAATCTGGGCTTGGAAATGTTATTCTAAATAAACAAACAACAGAAGAAATGTAAAATACGTCATATTATGCTTGGGCAAATAATCATTTAGAACTGCTATAGGTAAAAAATTTTAAATATATATGTCTATAAGTGAGAAACACCAATACCAATATGTGAGTAATGTATAGTATGAATTAAAATATTTTACATAGTCTAGAAAATTAATAGTATATGATGTATATACATATATATGTGTATATATATATAAATTCTTCATTAAGTTCTTGGATACATGTGCAGAATGTGCAGGTTCGTTTCATAGATATACGTGTGCCATAGAAGTTTGCTGCACACATTAACCCATCCTTTAAGTTCCCTATCCTTGCCCCATCCCCCGACAGGCCCTGTTGTGTGATGTTCCCCTCACTGTGTCCATGTGTTCTCATCTTTCAAGTTCCACTTATGAGTGAGAACATGCAGTGTTTTGTTGTCTGTTCCTGTGCTAGTTTGCTGAGGATGACAGCTTCATCCATGTTCCTTCGAATGACATGATCTCATTCCTTTTTATGCCTGCATAGAATTCTATGGTGTATATGTACCACATTTTCTTAACCTAGCACTGATGGGCATTTGAGTGGGTTCCGTGAATTTGCTATTGTTAATAGTACTGCAATAAATATTTGTGTGAATGTGTAATAAATATACGTATGGATCTAACTGGGGTGAGATGGTATCTCATTATGGTTTTGATTTACATTTCTCTAAGGACCAGTGATACTGAGTTTTTTATCATATGCTTGTTGGCTGCACAAATGTCTTCTTTTGAGAAGTTCATATACTTTGCCCATTTTTTGATAGGTTTGTTTATATTTTTCTTGTACACTTATTTGAGTTCCTTGTAAATTCTGGATATTAGACCTTTGTCAGATGGGTAGGTTGCAAAATTTTTCTCCCATTTTGTAAGTTTCCTGTTCACTGTGATGATAGCTTTTTTTTTTTGCTGTGCAGAAGTTGTTTAGTTTAATTAGATCCCATTTGTCAATTTTGGCTTTTGTTGCAATTTCTTTGGATGTTATCGCCATAAAGTTTTTGCCCATGCCTATGTCCTGAATAGTATTGCCTAGGTTTTCTAGACTTTTTGTGGTTTTGGATTTTACATTTAAGTCTTTAATTCATCTTGAGTTAAATTTTGTATAAAGTATAAGGAAGGAGTCCAGTTTCAGTTTTCCGCTTATGGCTAGCCAGTTTCCCCAGCACCATTTATTGAATAGGAGATCCTTTCCCCATTGCTTGTTTTTTGTTGTGTCTCTGCCAGGTTTTAGTATCAGGATGATGCTGATTTCATAAACTGAGATAGGGAGCAGTCTCTCCTTTTCAGCTATTTGCAATAGTTTCAGAAGAAATGGTACCAGCTCCTCTTTGTACCTCAGGTAAAATTTGGCTGTGAATACATTTGGTTCTGGGCTTTTTTGGTTGGTAGGTTATTAATTATTGTCTCAATTTCGGAACTTGTTATTAGTCTATTCAGGGATTTAACCTCTTCCTTGTTTAGTCTTGGGAGAGTGTATGTGTACAGGAATTGATCAATCTACTAGATTTTCTAGTTTATTCACATAGAGGTGTTTATAATATAATCTGATGATGCTTTTTGTTTGTGTGGGGTCAGTGGTAATATCCCCTTTATCATTTTTATTGTGTCTATTTGATTTTTCTCTCTTTTTGTCATTATTCATCTAGCTAGCAGTGTATTTTGTTATTTTTTTTTTCAAACAAACAGCTCTTGGATTCATTGACTTTTTTGGAAAGTTTTTTGGGTCTCTATCTCCTTCAATTGTGTTCTGAACTTAATTATTTCTTGTCTTCTGCTAGCTTTTGAATTAGTTTGCTCTTTGCTCTTGCTTCTCTAGCTCTTTTAATTGTCATGTTATAATGTTAATTTGAGATCTTTCTAGCTTTCTAAAATAGGAATTTAGTGCTATGAATTTCCCTCTTTTTTTTTTTTTTTTTTTTAGATGGAGTCTTGCTCTGTCGACCAGGCTGGAGTGCAGTGGCACGATCTAGGCTCACTGCAAGCCCTGCCTCCTGGGTTCATGTTATTCTCCTGCCTCAGCCTCCTGAGTAGCTGGGACTACAGGCGCCCACCACCACGCCCAGCTAATTTTTTTGTATTTTTATTAGAGACGGGATTTCACTGTGTTAGCCAGGATGGTCTCGATCTCCTGACATTGTGATCCGAATTTCCCTCTTAACATTGCTTTAGCTGTGTTCTAGATATTCTGGTATATTGTCTCTTTGTTCTCATTAGTTTCAAAGAACCTCTTGATTTCTGCCTGGTTTCGTTATTTATCCAGGAGTCATTAAGGAACAGGTGGTTCAATATTCATGTAGTTGTATGGTTTTTAGTGAGTTCCTGAGTTCTGATTTGATTGCACTGTGATCTGAAAGACTGTTATGACTTCCATTCTTTTGTGTTTGCTGAGGAGTGTTTTACTTTCAATTATGTGGTAGATTTTAGAATAAGTGCCATGTGGCACTGAAAAGAATGCATAGTCTGTTTATTTGAGGTGGAGAGTTCTGGAGATGTCTATTTGGTCCACTAGATCTGGAGCTGAATTCAAGTCCTGAATATCCCTGCAAATTTTCTGTCTTGTTTATCTGTCTAATATTGACAGTGGGGTGTTAAAACCTCTCACTATTACTGTGTGGGAGTCTAAGTCTCTTTGTAGGTCTCTAGGAACTTGTTTTATAAATCTGGGTGCTTCTGTATTGGATGCACATATATTTAGGATAGTTAGCTCTTCTTGTTTAATTGATCCCCCTACCATTATGTAATGCTGTTCTTTGTTTTTTGTTTTTTTCATCTTTGTTGGTTTAAAGTCCATTTTGTCAGACACTAGGATTGCAAAAATAAGCCCCTGGGTTTTTTATTTTTATTTTTATTGGTTTCCATTTGCTTGGTAATTTTTCTCCATCCCTGTATTTTGAGCCTTATGTGTGTCTTTGCACAGAAGATGGGTTTTCTGAATACAGCACACCAATGGGTCTTGATTCGTTATCTCGTTTGCCAGTCTGTGTCTTTTAATTTTGGTATTTAGCCCATTTACATTTAAGGTTAGTATTGTTATGTGTGAATTTGATCCTGTCATAATAATGCTATCTGTTTATTTTGCACACTAGCTGATGCAGTCTCTTCATAGTGTAATTTGCCTTTATATTTTGGTGTGTTTTCGCAGTGGCTGGTACTGGATTTTCCTTTCTATATTTAGTGCTTCCTTCGAGATCTCTTGCCAGGCAGTCCTGGTGGTGACAAAAATCCCTCAACCTGTCTGGAAAGAATTTTATTTCTCCTTCACTTATGCAGCTTAGTTTGGCTGGATATGAAATTCTGGGTTGAAAATTCTTTTCTTTAAGAAAACACCAATACCAACATGTGAGCACAATATTGTATAAAATAATCCAAATATTTTAATATTCCAGAAAATTAATAAAATATGTAATATTTTCTTAACAATTTGGGTATACAGATATTAGGAAATGTCAATGATGTGAAAATGATTAGTATGTCAGATAGTTCAACAAATAAATATGAAAATTGATAACATAATTATCAAATGTTCAGAAAACATTAAGGAACTGTTTAATACTCAATGTTCTTATGGTGAATTGAAAGAATCAGTCTTTCTAAATGCCAGTGGAAGCAAATGACATGACTTTCCTGGCCAAGAAAGTTAGCGGTATTAATCACGTTAATAAAATTGCAAAAGTCTAAATACCTAATACATAAAGTAAGCAGTAATTACATGTAAAATTTTGAAATGTTTAAGTGTAGGTGATAGTTGTAGAATTTATTCTTCATTCACCTAATATAATGTAGCCAATCTTATAAATAATTCCCATGTCATGTTGCAACGATTATTTAAAAATCATCATTCAAATCTTTGTGCAGAAAGTGAACCCCAAAGCACAGATGAATTTTTACTATCTGTGCTTGTACATCTGGGATAGGAGGCACAGGAAGGAAGGAAATAAAATTCTAACAAATCCTATCAATGGATAATAGAATATAAGCTTTGTTTTATTTATCCTCATGTAACTTTTTCAGTATTTTTCAAGTTTTCTATTGTGGGCATGTTTTATTTTTATATAAAAAGAAACATTTGTCTACATTATATTGCACATGCCATTATAACATTTCAAAATAAGTTTGACTATATGGCCGTTATGGATGATATTTACTGTGATTTTATATCCCAGCTTTTCAATTAATAACAAGAAATAAATGTGAGCAATGTATTAGACATTAATTAGGACTGAAAAATTAGTCAGTTTTTTACATTATGCTATTGTATATATATAATAATATAGCATAGTTATACAAAGTTAACCATGACAAAATTTGCATTTATAGTTGAAAATCCTGGAGATACAGAATGAAAACATGAGAATGAAGGGAACATACAAATGGAGTTATTTGTTAAACTAAAATGCATTAACACCGAATCTATCTATAGAGAATGACTCCAACACATGACATACTTTGTGACAAAATAACATTTCAAAATAATTGTACCAAGTGGGAAACATCAAGGTTGGAAAAGTGACCTAACATATTTAACCCTTAACATTTGCTCCAGAATTGCCACTGGGTCCATCAACCACCTGTCCTATGATTTTCGGCAACTGGTTGTATAATAATAGAGATGGCAGCTGTGTGTGTCTATATATATATATATATTCCTTGAAGTATTAGAACAATGTGAAAGCCAAGTTGAGAAATTTCAGATTTATAAGAAACTGGCCATACAATTTGTACTTAAACTCTCAGTATGTCCACAGTCATTTATTCACCACTCACAAATTTCATAGCATTCTACTAAGTGCCACCTGAGAAATAAACAAGTAGAAAAGGCAAATGGCAATTCCTGTGCATCAAGATAAGAAAGCATGCACTTGAAAATGTGAGATAATTTATGTATGGCATACATCAGTAAAAAAGGTATTAATACACAAATTTGAACTTTACATTCTTGAAACAATAAAAATAATGAACAACAAAGTACAATTTTTCAGAAATAATGAGCAATGAATTACAAACCATTTTTAAATAGCTTTCATTATTCCGGTATTTGAACTCTTCAAGACAATAATTATCATAAATTAATTAAGAGTACTGAGTTTCCAGAAGTCAAATCTCAGCCCAACAAAATTAATTTCTTTGACATTTAGCCAATCAGCATTTGAGGAAGCATGAAGGAAGACATGTTTTAGTTTTGATAATTAAGTCCATAGCTTGTTCTTGAAAAAGCAAGCTGCTGGAAAAACTTCTCTTTACATGTTTTTATCCTTCTTCTCCTTCTTCTTCTTCTTTAATCTGTTTGTCCCTCTCTTTCTAAATAGTGCAACATTTAATAAATCTACCACTGACAGATGTGAAGCACCACTGCTGAAACTAAAGTAGTTGTGGTTTTTGAGTAATAGAAGTTCCCTGCAGCAGACAAAGCTTTTAAAGAGCACTGTTTTGAAATTTCAAATGAGTATGCACATGGGATGAGAATTACTTCTTGAAGATCCTTATATCTTAGATTTAGAGGCTTTCCTAGTTTGATTTATGAAATAATTTCCTCATTCAGAGAAGTTTGATGTAGTGGACTCCAGTGGTCCAGATGTTTACTCCTGCCGGGTATACCTCCATTATGAGGAAGTCACTCAATGTTTGATCTATTTTTTATTTTCCTGGAAAATGAGAGGGCTGTGTGGGGTGTGTACACTGGCATTCCTTGGCAACTTATTAGAAATGCACAATACCACATGTCGTTCCCTACATACTAAATTAGAATCTCCATTTTATTAAGGTTCCCAGATGACTCATATGCATGGTAATATTTGAAAAACACTGGGCTAGATATTTCTGTGTTCTATTGGCTCAATATTTTTACCTATTTCAACACAGAGAAAAGTGACTTTAATTTCAATGGCAGTGTAAAATGGCAGCTAAAATGGGAAATGATACAGCATGCTCTGTCTTTAGAGAGGTAAATTAAGCTGACTGGGATCCTAAATGGCCCTTACCATAAATTGCCCCTTTGTTATTTGAAAAAAAAGCACGTATAATAATGTACATAGAATGTTAATATTTTGGTAGAGTTTTGAATATTTGCAAAATATGAATATTAAAAAGGGCATTGTTCTTGGTTTTAAGAAATTAATGGTATTATACAATACAAAATTAGCAGACTTATAATGATTTTTTAATACATCTTGAGGACAGACGTTTTCAAAGAAGTGGGACTTCATTCCAAAGAGCGGATATTTTTGTGGAGATTCTGATCATGTCTAATATTATTTTCAATTTATATGTAAATAAAAAACACAACATTTAAAAATATCAATAGCTTAAGAAATTGGAAAATGATCTAGTCTCCAGCCTAGTCCATTTATTGATTATTCTCTCCTCAAGCACTCTGGGATGGACCAAGTTCTTTCCCTCTACTCAGTTATTTCTCTCAATTCCATTCGCCTATTGATTTGGAAAATATTGCAGACAATGAGCATGGAAGAATATCTGAGAATAGCTTTTAAATATATATGTAATACTCTACTTAAATGCTTCAAATAAACATTATAATTTCATTTTGGAGTTCCTTTTAAGTCCTCTGCATTTGTTACTCACACAGCAGGTATCCCTCTTGCTGATTTCCAACCATTTATCTCATGTAGGAAGTAGGTCAGAAAACACCATGAATTTCTTTCCTTCTGCCAGCCAGCACATTTAAAGTACTCATTTGGGGATCCACGGCCAAAAATATGGTTGATAATATCAACACTAAGTGTTGGTCTTAATACACATATAATTTCCTTCAAAATTTACTAGTGCCATAGTGATAAGCAATTTTTTTCTCTATTATGACTGGGGAAGTGGTATTGCAGATTTGCCTGAAATAAAACAAATTGGTGGTAAAAGCAGTTAGGGACATATCAAAGTTTTGCTGGTCTCAGGTTTTTCAGACTTCCTTCCTTCCTTCTTTCCTTCCTTCCTTCCTTCCTTCCTTCCTTCCTTCCTTCCTTCCTTCCTTCCTTCCTTCCTTCCTTCCTTCCTTTTAAATCAGCTAAGATCATCAGGAAGGAGAGAGAGATCAGAGGACATAGTGAAGATTCAGGTCATTCCATTAAACAAGGTTCCCAACATTGTG